>NC_056742.1:416104957-416287457 GCF_019279795.1 Protopterus annectens
TGTATAATGGTATCCTTTGCTTAGGGTGTTTGAAACTGTCTTAACTTTTACTCGGGTGGAATGTGAGCTGAAAAACCTTCTTTGAACTTCAAATGTTCAGGAAGTCGTTAGCCAGAATTTTTTTTTCTCCTGACCACAGTTTTGTCTTATGCAAAAAGATCAGAACACAAGTAACCAAGCCTCGAGCATTCTCATTCCTCTGTTGGGTTGCTGTTGATGCAGAATGCCTGTATTCCCAGGGACAGCCTCTTTCATGGCTCCATGAAAGACTTGTTTACTCAGTTGTCTTGATCATTGTGTGTGTGTGAGGGGGGGGGGGGTGAGGGGGGGGGGGTTCAGTAGCATCAGATCTCTAAAGCAGGAGAGCGTGGGGTGTAGATTTCATTGCAAGATACTGCAGACAGAGACTTGCCACCGTGTTTAAGAATGTGGAGTTGCAGAACTTGAAGTATGTCAGCTTCCCTTAGTGTTTCAGCATCTTACTTTGCGAGTCTGTAAAACTTGTGTCCCTTTATTTTAATTGACATTTGTTAGAGGTATTTATATTTCTTTTTGTGTAAACACATTTAGAGATGCAAGGACAATAGTTGACTCCAATGTGAGTGTAACAGGCTGTCTTCACTTCATTTGTTTGTTTCAAAAACAGGCCAGTTAACTAAAATCCACCATTCAGAAATGGTGCAAAACTTCAAAGGCCACTACAGAGTTTTAAAATAATAAAAATAAAAAAATCAACCATACTTGGTCACCGAACAAAAACTGTGCTGTGCTTGTGTATGTTTGTGTTTATGTACTTTTTCAACTTGTGGTTCAAGTTTTGGATGTGCGGGTCTTAGATGCGAAGTGGATTTACCAGAACTACTGGTGATCGTTTTTCCTTTTATATTTCTTTTTACAGGATTTGTGTGGTGAAGACTGTGAAGAAACAATGGGTGAAGAACACTATGCATTAGAAGGTATTGTGCAAAAATTATTTTATTTTCTGGCCAGTGGATTATTTTTAGTGTGCACTTTAAAGATCATGTCAAAAGGTGCAACATTTATTTTATTTTCACACACAAAAGTATTCGCATGCACCTTTATGCTTGGGGATATTTTTCTGTGTAAAAAAAAATGTTCGTTTAGCAGCCTTTAAAAAATTGCAAAGTTTTAAATACATCTTCAAATGCAAAAGATTAAAAATACAGAGCAATATTTATGGCATTTATATTGATGTCCAGGCAGGAGATGTTGATGTCATTCTGGGTTTCAGCTCTAATTATGTTAGATTAGGGAAGGTAAGTAATTGTGTATTATACCATGATCCCCCCAAAACGTGCACGCTGATTGGCCAGCGTGCCCATTGTAAATCGAGTTATACTAATGGAAAAAGGTCCGGTCGCCCGGACCTTTTTCCATTAGTATAACTCTTTTTTTTTAAACACTGTCTCGCTATGTTAAATGGGTTTAACATAGCGAGACAGCTTTAAAATAAGCAACGGAGATCTCCGTTGCTTATATTAAACTGTCTCGCTATGTTAAACCCATTTAACATAGCAGTGTGTTAACGGAGAAAGCAAGATCTCCGTTGCTTTTTAGTCTCGCTATGTTAAATGAGTTTAACATAGCGAGACAGTTTTAAAATAAGCAACGGAGATGTCCGTTGCTTATTTTAAAACTGTCTCGCTATGTTAAACTCATTTAACATAGCGAGACATAAAAGCAACGGAGATCTTGCTTTCTCCGTTGCTTTTGCACAACTCTGATGTACTGCGCAGGCGCAGTACATCAGAACTGCCGGATGCCAAGACATCTGCGGAAGGGCAGTAAACAGGCATTATACTATGCCATTATTTAAGAAAAGTAATAGTTTCTTTTCTTAAATAATGTCATGGTATAATAGCAATAACCCACTTCTGGGTGTGGGTAATGCTAAATTTACCCACGGTTGGCTTTGTTTGGTCCTCGGGCCCTCGGGACCAAACCACGCCAACCGTGGGTAAATTTAGCATTACCCACACCCAGGCGTGGGTTATTGCTATATTAGTTAACTGCCAAACTGTTACATCCACAGCTCCAGCACGGCCATTAATATTAATGCTGTAAATACTGCTCCGTATTTTTGGCTATATTTAAAACGTTTCATTTTCTAAAGGTTGCAAAATGAAATTTTCTTTTTAAGCAAGCACTTTTTTGGGTGGAAAGAACATTTCATTTCACACTTAGACATCTTTAAGGGGCAATAATTTTTTTTTTTATATATATAATGTCATTTATTACCAATTTTATACTTGACTATTAAATATTAGTTGAAGATGTTTGAATTTTACAAGCAGAGAAGTATTTTTTGCTGCTTATTTTGCCCTGTGTTTAATTTTTTGTGATCGTGATATATGTTCATATCTTTTCACAGTTTACTTTGTCTGTTTTTACTTGTGTGTTTTTTAACATAGTGTTCTGAAATGAAGCTGGCAAAATTCAGAACATGTTAATGACACTTGCACATTGTGTCTGCTTTTTTGGATCTCCCCTAGAAAGAGGTCACTGGCTTAGAAGGACTAAACTGGTCAACAAAGTGCAAGTAATAAATTGTTGGGGCCGTACTCCTTTCGGGCCACACCCTTATTCTCTGGAACTTACTTTCTTATACAAGTTGGCGTTTGCAGGTCTATACTACCCATCCATGGCTGGTACCATGGGTAGTTTGATTTTTTACTGTGTTTAACTATGAAATCACTTAGTTTCTTATGTATAATAAACTTCTGTGTAGTTTAAGTAGTTATTCTATGAGCACTATGGATCTACTTCATTATATTGAGTTACTAGATGGTTGAGTGTTAAAATGTCGGAACCACAACGGCGAAAAATCAAAACACTGAAAGATGATCAGATTGAGTCTGTAGTATCAAAAACCATAATGTTCGTGTTTTGTGTAGTTGTAGTAGTGCTGCATTATTTTAAGAAGTTAATTGTTGTAAGGAGACGTGGCAGACATTACGTGTAATGGTGATGGGAATTTGTCAGCTTGTGTGGTTCTAGTGTTAAATCTCTTGTATCCTTCTCTTTATTTCTTGATGGTAGGATTTAGTTTTTTGAAAGGTGATGGTGTGAATGTTCTTTGCGGTGCCAGAAAGAGTGACTGTGAGTGGATGTGTTTGTGTTGGCAGTGTGTAGGTGTTTTATGAAGGCACAGGAGTGTATTTTATAAATTATGCAGATATGTTGTATAGAGATCACTGTACGATGGGGATCGGGAAATTTGCCTTTCCTCCACTGTAGTGTGACCTCGGAGTTGGTATATTTAAGTTGCAGGGGATGTGGGGGAGCGGCCCCCCACATGAACGTTTATTACAGTATATGTTTAGTTTGTTATGTTTAGTTGGAGGGAGTGCAACGTAACTTTTGCATTGAGAAGTTCGATGTTATGAGATTCGATTTTATGAGGGTCAGTGTTATGAATTTTCAGTGTTTTGATCTTTTGCCGTTGTGGTCTCGACATTTTAACATTCGTTCATCTGGTAACTCGATGTAATTAAGTGATCCGAGCACTATACACAAGTGAAGGGAATGTAAAATTATGCAACCCAAAAGTAAGTTAAAAGGTACAAGACGTAGGACTATTGTAGGCAGATCTACTCATAAATGTAAAGTTTGTGTGTTAAATTCAAACACGTAAACCAGAAGAAAAATTAAATCATATAAATAAGTAGAATGTATTGCTGTGCAAATGCTAATGATATTCTTAGCTGATTCCTAGATAAGCAGCATAAATCAGAGTGACAGAAGCAACAGAATAACCCCCAACTCTTGACTGTTTTAGGCGAGGCTACACACAGTCCTTTGAGAGCTTGTTACAAGACATGTAAAAGTAGCACACTTGGATGATCCTGGTCCACTAAATATGGACTGTATGCATTCCCCAAAATGACTCACTACACAGATAGGCTGGACATACAACAGAGGGCACATTTAGGACACAAAGACGTTTACAGCCAAACAAATATTCACTATTCACCAATGTTTCCCTTTAAAACAGCTTTAAAAATCTTCTATTGTAACAATAGTCCTGCAGAACAACCACAGTAAAAAAAAAAAAAAAAAAAAAAAAAAAAAATCTTGTACATTATCAGAACTGTACAAAAAAAAAAAAGTTTGCAGAACAGCAAATGGCCCAGGCATTCACATTGAGTTCTACTGACTCCATGAGGCTTGACCCAAGAGTGATATCAAGGTTAAATTCAAAGTTCACACTTATTCAGTCATCCAGATTGCCACAACTTATTCTAGGACTTTCTGGCATTGGGGGGTTTGACTGGGTGAACATAGTTTTATGTGAATATTCTAACCTTGCATCCTGTAAAACCAGCTGTGATTGTGCATCAATGCTTTTCAGCTGTCCACATTCTTGTCAGCAATCCTCCTACACATTTCTGTCAAACAGCACAAATAAGATGTTCTTCGTGTTTCATTGTTGCAGTCATTACATTTGGGTAATCTGCTGGCAGGTTGACCTCAGTCGGCCTGAATTCCAAAGTCTTGGGTCCTGCGTCGGTTGCTGTCTCCTCTTCCATGACGTCAGGTCGTCAGGGGCATAAAACATGCAGCCGATGCCGTTTTCTTTAGGCTTTCTTGCTGCGCGGTGCCCGAAGCAGAAGCAGTCGGAAGTGCCGGTCGGCCGACTCCTGAAATTTTCATGTTCGAGTTTCAGATCCAAAGTCTTCTATAAAGCTAAGTACCCCGTTGGGGAAACTTTTTTCTTGCTCCAGACCGATGTCAGAAAAAGTTAATAATTGTATTTCTTGTGGGAAGCAAATACCTCATAAGGACTTTCATTCTTACTGTATTCCTTGCCTAGGCCCTGACCATAACATTTCAGGTTGTCTGTTTTGTGCTAGATTTAACCAACGCACTATTAGTCGTCAGTATGATTTTGCATTAAACTATTTTGGAAGCAGGTTTAATTATCCAGAAATGTCATCGGATAGCCATCCGACTACCGGAGTTCACAAAAAATGCAAGGAAAAAGAAAAAGATAGACAGCCGAGGCCCAAAACCGACGACGAAGCTTCTCCTAAGCCAGTCGCCGGTTCTCAGTTAGGTGCTTTCGCAGCCCCTGGCGCCCACTACTTTAGAGTCACAGGCCGCTACCGACTCCCACGTGGAGTCAGCTATGCCGCTGGAAACTCAAGGTATTGGAGCCTCAGACAATATTCCTTCAGATGGGTCCAGAGCCGCTGAGCAGGCACCGGCTTCTGAGGGTGTATTCAGACCTAAACATCTATACATTAAACCGACTTCAAAGGCAAAGACTAAAGCACCTTCAAAGGCAAAAAAGCAAAGCCAAGAGACGTGGACAGGCCTCCATGCCCAAAAAGCAGATGCTCAAAATGGCCGAAGACTTGATTATCTTGATCAGGGGTTCCCATCCCCCTCCTGATAAGAGGCCTAGGCAAGAGACTGACTATGAATCTTCAGATCAGGTTTCCATTTCTTCTGATTCTTCTTCTGATCAGGAATATTCTCTTCCCCCAATGAGGATTCTGATGCTGAAGAGTGTATACCTTCAGCTTCTCCTCCAGAGGACTATTCTTTTGGGGAAACCTTACATACCATGAAGGGAGCATTTCCACTGGGAGAGCCAAGATTTTTCAGAATCTAAAAAGAGGCTCAGGGATTTCCTGTTACTACCTCAACACAAGCCACTAGCCATCCCACCTGTGTTAGACATTGTAGATGATGTGTTTTCGGAGTCTAGTCTTCTGACTCCTTACCTCCAGCTCCTGTTAAGCCTGACCGATATTATAGGGTTCCTGACTCTCATAAATTTCTTTTTAAAAACCCTGCTGCAGACCCAGAAACTATTTCTCAGGGTCCCAGAGGTGTTAAGGCGTCCGCTGCAAAAAAACCTACCCCCTCTGACAGAGATTCTAGAGAACTGGATAGATGGGGAAAAAAGGTTTACACATCTGCTACCTTGGCTATAAGGGCCTTAAACTGTCAGTTTCATATGCTTAGATATCAGCAACATGTCATGGCATTGCTTAAACAGAAAATGTTGTTAAACTCTGAATGTCCAGAAAACAAGGAAATGCAGGATTTATTGCATGCAGCTGAACAAGTTGGAAAGCATACTTTGCAATGTGGTTTTGATTCTTTAGAGGCCTCCTGCAGGGCCGCAGTTATGGGTTCTGTAATTAGGAGGCATACTTGGTTAAAGGAACAAAATCTGCCTGATCATGTTAAAGTTAAATTATTAGATGCACCTTTACAGCATGATACTTTGGTGTTAAGGCAGAAGAGGTGTTAAAGAAAATGGAGGACAAAGCTAAATCTGTACAAATGGTCAAAGAGTTTTTACAAGTACAGCCACCTAGGTTTAGTAGACACTGGCCAACAAAGAATTGGTCCTGTCCTGTGTCAGACAGACCTCAAAGGGGCAGACCCAGACGCCAGAGAGGCAGATCCCAGGCGCAAGGTTCATTCCACTCAAAACAATGGGGGGCTTCTACCTCCAAGTTGGAGAAGACAAATCACAACCATTCAGGAAACAGTCCCAATGACTTCCCCCTGCCTGCACCAAGCACATATCTCGTGGCTGCCCCCTTAGGGGGAAAATTAGCACTTTTTTCTCAAAATTGGCACATTATAACCCAGAACAAGTGGGTCTTAAATATCGTGTCACTAGGCTACAAGTTCCATTTCCATACCCTCCCAAAGGCAAACGGCTGGCCCGATCTGCCAAAAAATCAGTCTCATCCCTCATGGACATGGGGGCCTTTCAACTAGTACCAGAGCAAGAGCAGGGACAAGGATTTTACTCAAGACTTTTCTTGGTACCCAGAAAGGACAAGGCCTGAAGGCCAATACTGGACCTATCTATTTTGAACACATTCCTGGATATACCAAAATTCAAGATGTTGACTTTGCAGCAGCTTCTGCCCATGCTGGGCAAGAATGCTTGGCTTGTGACTTTAGACCTAAAAGAGGCATACCTGCATGTCCCAGTCAGACCAATATACAGAAGATACCTCAGATTCAAGGCTGGCTCAATGCATTACCATTTCTCTGCACTGCCCTTTGGCTTATCTACTGCGCCCAGAAAGATGCTGTACAAAGTGCCTGGCACCAGTAATTGCATTCTGCAGACAAAGAGGAATACAAATATATCCATACTTGGACGACTGTCTAATTCAAGCAGAGAACAAGGACATTCTTCTACAGCATCTGGCGTTTGTGAAAAGACTTCTAGCATGCCTAGGGTACACAGTCAACAAAAAGAAATCAAAACTAGTACCCTCTCAAGAGATAATATTCCTGGGTGCAAGCTTAAATACAACTGCCCAGATGGCTTATCTCACACCAGACAAACAAAGGCAACTGACTACCTATTTCAAAATGCTGGCAACAAAGGCCCAGTTATCTGCAAGAAAAATTCTGCAGGCTTTGGGCTTCATGGCATCCTGCATCCTACTAATTCCATATGCAAGACTGCATATGAGGAAACTTCAGTGGTACCTAAAAAGTGTTTGGACTCCACATTGCCACAGCCTGGAAACTATGATTACTCTCATTCCCTGCCTGCAACAGGAGTTTCAATGGTGGGCAAAGGCTTGTCACCAAAACAAGGGACAGCCATTCACATTACCTCAGCCAGGCAAACACTAACAACGGATGCATCAGATTATGCCTGGGGGGCCCACATGGCAGGAAGATGCATTCAGGCCACATGGACCTCAAACCAAATGCATCTGTATATCAATCAAAAAGAGATGCTAGCAGTTCAAAATGCCCTGACTGCCTTCAAGGACCTACTTCATCCAGGACAACTACTGATAAAGACAGACAACACCACGGTCATGTGGTATATAAACAAGCAGGGGGGCACTCATTCTTACCCTCTTTGCAGACTAGCCATGACTTTGTGGGACACAGCATTGACTTACCAAGTACACCTGCAGGCACAATTCCTGCCAGGAAGGAAAAATACTCTGGCAGACGACCTAAGCAGAAACCTCATGGATCCCCACGAGTGGCACCTGGATCCACAAGTCTTCAGCATGATAACAAGGAAATGGGGATGCCTGTACATAAGATCTATTTGCCTCCCCTCACAACTACCAACTAAAAAGATTCTGCACAAGGATTTATCACAGACGAGCAGATTCTGCACAAGGATTTATCACAGACAAGCATGGAAACTGGACAGCCTATCTTTCAGCTGGAAAAACCTATCGGTATACGCATTTCCCCCTCTGCCTGTCCTCCCCAAGGTACTCCTAAAGGTCAGACAGGAGAAGCCAAGGATGATACTAATTGCCCCAGACTGGCCCTGCCAGTACTGGTATCCAATACTAAGGAGCTTGTCTCAATGCCCAGCTTGGACCTTACCTCAGATACCTCATCTACTGTCCCAGCAAAACAATCAGATCCTGCACAGTCAACTCAGGACTTTAAACCTGGCAGCATGGCAGATAGTGTAGTCATACAAAACACACCTCTCAGTAAAGCTGTGATGGATGTCATTTTGGAGGCCAGAAGGTCTAGTACTAGAAAATCTTATGCTGGAAAATGGAAGAGATTTTGTGCTTGGAACCAGGCACAAGGAACTGATACAGCTGTGCCAAATATTCCTTAGATTTTGCAATACTTAACTGAGATGCTGGACAAAGGTCTATCTTTTTCATCTGTTAAAATTCACGCCTCTGCCATTTCGGCTCATTACAATACAGAGCCACCAATCTTTTCTCATCCCTTACTAAAACAGTACTTCAGAGGAGCCAAAAACTTAAGGCCTCTAAGAAGATCACCAATGCCTGCATGGGACGTCAACTATGTCTTGGAAATGCTCACCCTGCCACCATTTGAGCCAGCTGCTAAGGCTGATATAAAGTTTTTATCTTGGAAAACAGCTCTGCTCCTAGCAATAACTTCTGCAAGACGAGTTTCAGAGCTTCAAGCACTCATGGATGTGGAACCTTTTATCATTTTTTATGCAGACAGGGTCTCTCTGAGGACAAACCCAACATTTATGCCTAAGGTGGTGTCCAGTGTGGCTCTTAACCAAACTATTCATCTGCCAACTTTTTATCCAAATCCACAGAACAAGGGGGAGAGAATTCTACATTCTTCGGACGTACACAGACAGCTTAGATTCTACTTGGACAGAACCAAAGTTTTCCGAAACACAGAACAATTACTAGTGGCATATGCTGCAGGATCACAAGGAAAGGCTATCTCAAAGCAGACTATTTCAAAGTGGATAGGCCACTGCATTTGTTTCTGCTACTTACACCATGGCAAGCCAGTGCCTAAGGGCATTAGGCCACATTCAGCCAGAGCTGCAGCCACTTCAGCAGCCTTTGTCAGGGGAGTACCAACCAAGGACATTTTAGAGGCTGCTACTTGGAGTTCAGTGCACACCTTTACCAAGCACTATCATCTGCCACTCTACTCTAAATCCAAGGCAGGCTTTGCCACTGTAGTTCTGCAGGGCCTCATAGCCGCTCCTAATGCTGTTTAGCTCCAGCCTCCCATCCATAGCTTTGGGACTCTACCCAAATGTAATGACTGCAACAGTGAAACATGAAGAACATAGTACAGTTGTGTACACTTACCATAAATGTAGATGTTCGAGTGTATTCACTGTTGCAGTCCAGGTTACCCACCCGCCATCCACCTTTCTTCTGATAGAACCTATCTTTCCTTCTCTGATTTATACAACCTATGTGGTGTATTTGCTTGTAGAGGAAGGTAAAGTTTATATTGGTGCATGTATTTATATGTATATAAATTTTGGCTACCCTTTTAGGGGGCACCTGACATCTGGGGCAAGAAAAACTAAAGAAAATGACGTTGGCTGCATGTTTTATACCTCTGACGTCATGGAAGAGTAGACCGCAACCGTCGCAGGACCCAAGACTTTGGAATTCAGGCCAACTGAGGGCAACCTGCCAGCAGATTACCCAAATGTAATGACTGAAGCAGTGAATACACTCAACATCTACATTTATGGTAAGTGTACACAACTGTACTTTGTTTATGATGAATCTGAATCACCAATCTGTATAATCCATGGTTCCTATCTCCCATGGTCCTCAGCTGCTGTCCTTATGGTCCCATGGCCTGAACTAGCTGACATCCCTTTTGGGAGTTCCTCCAAACTCTGGGTGAAAGAGAAAACAATGTGGAACTTTAATGGTGGCTGGCAAACCTTAAGTACTCTGATGTCCTAGGCTGTACTTTGAGGAACTGAAATAATAAAGGGCCTCTTTAATGTTCTGTACACTGGCATAGGTCTCCTGTAAGAAGGCTGGCTATAAAATATAGAGAACATGGAGTGTTGCTGTAGTCTTTGTCTGCAAGACAAACCTTTTTATCCTCTTGGAGTCTTTAGACCTTCAGTTGCAGCAGATATCACCTTCATAGCTTACAGAACAGGATGCAGTATTCCCGTAGTTAATCTGTAAAAAGATCTATACAAGGGACAGTTACTTCCATGGCATAGCCATCAACCCCAGGGAGATCAGGTGGGCAACTCCATAATACTTTGTCTGGCCGCGGCTTTAAGCATCAAATGAAAGGTCATCATCTACAAGGTCTTCAGGGTAGTTTACTGTTTTGTCAACTTCTATTTTTTGCCCATTAGCAGTATATGAGGTTAATTGCCAAATGCAAGAATGCTGCATTTTTTTTCCAGTATCCTTTTTGTCACATGCCTGCTTTACCATCAGGTGTGTCACAGTTAGCCAGGGCTTTTATTTCCTGCACTAGTGACTTTTCCAGGACAGTACAGGGCTGAGAGCTGTCTGTAGGGCAATCATTCAGATAGCCATGATGTTTGGGATGGCCTAACCCTTCGCTGTAAGCAGGAAGACACAGCCACAGTTGGGGCTACTGCATTTTCTCCTTACACATGTACTTGTTTCTGTGCACTTGGTCAACAATGCCTACTGCCATTTGGTGGCCTGATGCACTACACATCTATCTCCAGATGGCATCTACATCTTTCCCTGATAGTTTAGTCAGTTGTATTTTGTCTGCTCCTCCCCCCTTCCATGATGGCGGCCCACCAATTCTTACCTGCAGCTCTAGTTGAGTGCTGTGCTTGAGCTGATGTTACAACTGTAGTTGCCTGCTGTAGTCAGGGCTTTATTCCAGTATTCCACCTGAGCTGGCGTGATGCTGCAGTTTTTGACCCTGAAGGCAGGTTATTTGCAGTTGCACCATTTATGTATAATGTTAAGGGAGATGGTGTTGGTAGATTGAGGACAATGTACTCTATTTAGCAGTCATCTGCAGAGAAAAGATAACAGACTGGGTACAGCTAGGTAACACAGAAAGTCTTCGTCAAGGTACCTGTCAGTCAGCAAATGTAACTCCCGTCTGATGTGAGCCGCATTAGCGTTGTGGGTGGGAGAGTCCATTTGCAATGCTGTTGACTAAGGCAGGTTAAGAAACAGCTGAGTTGCAGGGGTGACTTTAGAGGGATCTGGCATGGACAGAGGCAGATGCTCCTGCTAAGGGCAAGGTTCAGGAAGTTTGCAGGGCTTGACAGCCGCATTCTGGAAGATATGGGCAGTAAAATGGTTAGAATCCGATAACTGGGTAAAGAATGTTGACAGCTGTCCATATCCGAGTGCGCATTATTTTCTCTGTGAGGCAAAAACGATAGACCACTTCAGCCAAGGAGTCCTTAGTTAAAATAAGTGAAAAATAGAGAACAAACAAACTTCGGACTCACCACGACTTTGTAATTAAAATGAAGATAGAATTTTATTGAAGGTAAGCGCTTTCGCGTATCCTCTGATACGCTTCCTCAGACCATGAACATTTATTAAAACTCAGTGCCTATATACTCTCTACATTCATTCAAATCAATCAAACACTCTAACATAATTAAACAATTATTGAATTAAGTGAGTGTCTAATTTAAAGAAATATTCAAGTCTTTTACAGAAAGAATATTCTGAATAGACTCAATACCCTATATTCATCTGGTCAAATTCAAACAGCATGTATAGAATACTTATGTGCACTATTCCTTTTTAAAGTTATACAAAATTCATATACATTCTGGTTAAAAACACATGTAAATATTGGTTAGAAATTCATATATATGTTGGTTAAAACATCAAATATATAAATAAATATATGTGAATAGATGAATAAATAAATAAATGAACATGTTGCATGTTTAGAATGTAAACATATATATGAAACTAAACAAAACAAAATGAAAAAATCCAATAATCAATTTTTAAAAATTACATCAAGCTCAAAGAACTGTAATAAACTAATAAATATTGTCTAAACTATTCAATAAACCGTATTATGGTGGGGGGGGATGGGGAGGGGGGGAGAAAAGAGTGAAAAAAGGAATATACAATGTATATTTATCCATATTTATACTTCTAAAATGAAATATTTAAAAATGCTTAAAAATATGTACATGTATATTATATGTTTAAATAAATCATTTATGCTACTGACTAAATCATCTTCGAATATTAAGATATGGCCTAATTGAAACATATAGGTTTAAACCTGGAGGATGATGTCCTTTCAGTCTAAAAATCCATTTTAATTCCTTCAACTCTAACAAATTCATGTAGTTTCCGCCTCTAACATTTGGTTCTATGATTTGCAATACCCTAAACACAAAAAAGTGATCTGGAAAAGATTGAATATGTTTAGCTAAGGCGTTTAGGTCATTATTTTTCTTTATATCATGTGATTATATATTCTATTTTTAAGTTTCCTCTTTGTTAAGCCTATATAAAATGCAGGGCATTGTTCACAGGTAGCCAAATAAATCAAACCTGAACTATTGCAGGTAGCTTGGAATCTGGGTTTAAACGAATAATTCATTTTGGGATGTACATATACCTGCTCTTTGGTAATGAACTTACAATAGCTACATTGATTACAAGGATAGGTACCTAATTTATTCCCTAACATCTGTTTTGTGGTACTCTACTTATCACAAAGAAGTCTTTTCAAATTCTTATTATTCCTGTAGGTAAAGTGGGGTACTTCACCTACCAGTTGTTGAGTAAATTCATCAATCATTAGGACCTTCCAGTTGTTAGTAATGATTCTCCTAATGTTAGGGCCATCGTTAGTATAAGTTGTAATGAAATTTAATTTTCCTGAGGAATTTAAACTGTTACTTCTAAAACCTATCTTGTGCTTAAAATCACTTTGGACCATTAAGGCTGGAGCTTCTACATCTTTCAATACTTGTGCTCTAATAGATCTTACTAAATTAACATCATACCCTCTTTCTAAGAAAATACTTTCCAATTTATCTGCCTCTAAAATTAAATCTGAATTCTCTTTACAGATTTTGGATAGCCTAATAAACTGACTTTTAATAATACCTTTAAACACATAACGTGGATGCATACTATCATATCGTAGTATAGTATTTCTCCAACAGGCTTTCCTAAATAGAGTGGAGGTTAACTTGCCCCCTCTAATGTTTAAACAGACGTCAAGAAAATTCACTGACTCATATGAAGTTTCAGCTGTAAATTTAAGGAAGCTGGTGGTGGTTTCTAAATAATCTTTAAACACATTAAATTCTTCTATAGACCCTTCCCAAACTATTAAAATATCATCAACGAAACGGTTATAGACCACTATTTTCTTAACTGAAGGATGAGTAAATACAAAGTCTCTCTCCCACTTGTACATTACTAAATTTGCATAAGTGTTTGCACAAGGAGTGCCCATAGCTACCCCTGAAACTTGAAGGTATAGGCACCCCTCGAAAGCAAACACATTATTGCATAAAACTAATTCCAATAAATGGCAAATGAGGATTTCATCATTCCTATCTGTGTGTGGAAAAAATTGCAGTACTTCCCTTACTGCTTGTATACCTTCTTTGTTAGGTATGGAGGTAAATAGACTATTTACATCCATAGTAACTAATAAGTGTTTGCCTTTTATCAGTATCTTATCCATTAAATTTAGGGACTCCAATAGTTGATACGTGTCCTTTAATATGCTTGGAATCTCATTTACCAACGGTCTTAAGACTTTTTCTAAATAAATTGAGATGTTTTCAGTGGCCCACTTCTCACTGGATACAATGGGTCGTAATGGTGGTGGGGAGAGCCCTTTATGCATTTTTGGTAGTCCTTTAATAGTGGGAACCTGAGGACTATCTATAGAGAAATATTCATACAAACTTCCCGAAATCTGACCACACATGAGAAGATCATATAGCTCATCTTTAATACCAGCTATTATCACTAACATTCTTGATTGATCTATCTCTAAGTAAGTAATATCTTCTTTCAACATATCAAACATTAGAGACTGATAAGTCAGTTTATCAAATAGAGCTACTCCCCCTCCTTTGTCTACTGGTCTTAAAACTATGGAGGAATCGTTGATAAAGCTGTTCAAAGAGGCTTGTACTCCTTTTGACATGTTAAAATACGTACATTTCTTCTCGGCACTAGAGCAATATTCATAAACATCCTTTTCACATAATCTTATAAATCAACATGTCCTGGCATCATTGGTGAAAAAGAACTCTTTTTCTTTAATAAAGCTGGTTCCATAGTTTCGCTAATGCTTTTATCTGAAGCACTTGATTTAAAATATATTTTTAACGCTATGGAGCGTCCAAACATTCTAATGTCCATTAATAAGTCTGACAGTACACTGCCCTGCGATGGGACAAACGATAACCCTTTAAGAGTTCTCTGTCATGTGAAGAAAGATCATACCTGGACATGTTGAAATAGAGCTGTTGCTCTAATGTCTCTGTCTCCTTCTTTGAAAAGCTTTGTTTTCTCACGAAAGTTTGCGTTTTCTGTTGTCCCAGCTGTTTGAGCGTTCTCTCGTTGAAGCAAATTTCTTGATGGGATAAGGTAAAAAATGGGATAAGGTAAAAAATGTGTATTATCCGTGCCATTATTCTTTGGTACTGCTCCTAAGTTCCTCTGAGCTAGCTGGGCTCGATTCGCTTCCTGGTTTGGAAGCGGAGTGGAAGTTACTGCAGTGGACGCTATAAGGATTGGCAATTCTGGCGGTGTAGTAAAAGCATCTCCCGAAACATCTTCTTGGACAACTCGCGTGGTTACTGGAGTGGGTAAACCAATGGTTACAGGCGCTGTCAACGTGCTATCATGTGGCGCCAAGTTACGAATCTGTGTCCGTGTTTGAACCCCAGGAGCCTCTCTCCTGGGCCAAATAAAGACATTCCCTGATGAAAAGTCTTGGTGATCGCGTTGCAGCTTCCTGTGTTTGATTTGTTGCAAACGCGAAGCATAGGAACTGACCTGATGGTATAAATTGTCCATTTTCTGTTGGAAATAGTCATTGGGAAAATTATCACTAAGTTCTTGGTGTATAGTGTTAATTTTAGTCAGCAGTTCATTTTCAATCGGGCCAAAATAATCCATCAATAATTGTACATATTTCATACTTGCTTCTAGGTTTATCTCCTGCCATCTTTTAAGCAAGGTGGGGTGTGTATCACCGTACGATGGCATACAAAGAATCCGCATACCTCGTGGAATAAGTTTAAAATGTATGCATGCTTCCATGTGTTTTCTTTGCCAGGTTAAACGCTGGAACTTGTAGAGATCATTTTCTAAGATTTTCATCTTAGAGTTGAAGGCTTCCAAATTATCGACTATAATTTCTGCTGAGTTAGGATTAGGTGCTTTCAAGTCCAGAGCCAATAAAGGATTAGATTTGCCACATATAATAGCAGTCCATTGTTCTTTACTACATGGTATCCTCGGTTCCGGAACATAATCCAACTCCACATTAAGATTAGCCATGTCGTGCGTTGAAGTGGCACTAAGTTGAATCAAATAGAGGCAAAAACGATAGAC
This sequence comes from Protopterus annectens, assembly GCF_019279795.1. NCBI lineage: Eukaryota > Metazoa > Chordata > Ceratodontiformes > Protopteridae > Protopterus > Protopterus annectens. Next base: position 416,120,794 of record NC_056742.1, read on the forward strand.
CACTTCAGCCAAGGAGTCCTTAGTTAAAATAAGTGAAAAATAGAGAACAAACAAACTTCGGACTCACCACGACTTTGTAATTAAAATGAAGATAGAATTTTATTGAAGGTAAGCGCTTTCGCGTATCCTCTGATACGCTTCCTCAGACCATGAACATTTATTAAAACTTATTTTCTCTGTATTGCACAGTGTTCATTGGGGGCAAAGTATAGACAAGACAGTGGAAAAACACCTAGTGTTCATGCCATTGTGGAAAGAGGAGGTAGCTGGCTGGGGTAATGATTGCTAGGGCTTTTTGACGAGAATCTGCAGTATTTATAAGGTGTGTTTCCATATGCACATCACTGCCAGTTAGTAAAAACAAGTATGCAACTATATAGTCAGATGCTCTTATTTACATATAATTAGTTGTCACTTTCTCAGCTGGTAGAGCTTAAGGTATGTGAGACTGCATTGTTTGACCAATTGAGTAGCCTGAAAAGTTTTTTTTTTTTCACCACTAAGCCCTTATTAACTTGGCCACTGCAGGTATCACAACCATGCGTACTTCACAGGAGTATCACAACCATGCGTACTTCACAGGAGTGTAAGTAAACTGTTGTCACCATACTTGCAAAATTCCACTATAAATTCCATTTAAAAAGTCTGACAGATGGTCTGTTTTGTGGAATACATTTCTTGAACAAGGAAATCTGTCATGGAAGAAGGTCTCGTCTGTGACATATGGGGACTTTATCTCCTGCTTTTATGCCACGGTTCATTTAACTGTGTCATGCCGGGATTAACACAGTGACGTGTTGTAGATGATGAAGGCCGGGACGTAGAATTGGAAAAAAAAAAAAAGCAAAGTTATATCTATACTCCGAATATGTCTTTCACATTTTTTCTTGCTCTTGATCTGTAATGGTTGTGTACAGAAGAAGATTTCTCATTCCCCAGGTTCTTGGACTTTTTCCTGCACACTGCACTGTTTTTTTTCTTGTGGCAGCACCAATCTGTGTTAACAGTGTGTCATCATAAAGTCGAGGCACAGTGAAGCCAGCATATAATGGAAACAAGTGTTTCCAGAAGTTTTCTATAGAGATGAGTTTTAGCTGGACTACTAAGAAATGCTGCTGGTGAACATTGCAGACAAACTCCAGACATGGTGAATCGCTATTAAACTGCAGCAAATGGATGTCCAGGTTTTAAAATAATTTATAAATGGAAGTTATTTCTGAAATGATTGGATTTCCTCCTCTCGCTTAGGTTCAAAGAAATAGACAGATGAGTCCCACTTAACATTCATTATATGGAAGTTATACACTTTGTGTAAACTCCTTTACCAGTGCACTTGCCCACACTTCTTTGCTGATAATAATCCATACTGAAATGGTGTAGATCAAAAACTGCGGTTTCTTTTCTAATTACTAGGATGCCTTATAGAAAACTCTTTAGTTTCAGGATGGTATTGGAGTGGACCTTTGAGGTCTGCTTAGCCGCAGAGACATGCATGCTTTTTCCCTATGATGGAAATCTTTATTTGCAATGAAAACATTTGGCCTAAGATTAGTGGACAAGTCTGTGTACATTCATATTAACTTAATTTTTGATACATTAACCAGAATGAACTTTTTCAGAGACGCTGCATATCTTATACCTGTATTCAAATATAACAATGAATTAATATGAGCTGCAATGAGTGACATACATTTTACATGGCTTAGTTGATTCCTATTACCTGTACTTGCATGCTGTATAACCCCGAGTATGTCTAATATACTTCAGGATCCCAGGTAACTTCTGAAAACAGGTTATGGTGCCAAGGGAGTTTTATCTGATTAAAATCCCTATTAATCAACCCTGTTGTGTTGTTAGCATTATGGTTCTTAAAACTAAATGCAAGCCACTACTGAATGGCAGTATAACATTAATCGTATCTGTGTTGTAATAGAAGCAAAATGCCAGTTACTGCGTATGCATTTTTATGTTTTAACTGACAGGAATGCTGATAAGATAAAACATTGCCGTTTTAAAAATTCTAGTCGTTACCTAATAAAAGTGCTTTGTGAGCAGTAAAGATAAAAGGCATCTCTTAGCAAGCACAACAGTTTGGATTTTCTTTTACAGTATTTATGTAAGGCCTGATCAAATCCTTTCTTTTTAATAGACTTGGCTGGCCAGCAGCGAAAGACTCGGGATTGAGGGATTAAGACTGTATTTGGGAAGATGATGAGTGCATTAGTGCTTGCTTTTGAACTGCAGAAAGAACAAAGTAAACATCAAAACCATTAAGCTGTGAGACAGGATTGTTGACTCAATGCTGCTGTGGGACAAGAGGTTAGAACTTCTAGTGACCAGTGTGTTTACTGAGCGCTAGTAAAAGAAGAGCAGTTGACCGATATTGTCAGCTGCAACATCAGACACCTGGCTTTGATATTACTGCCGTCTAAAATGCTGGATGTCAAAACCTATTAGTTTTTCTAGGTTTATCCTCTATAACCACCTGTGGTCAGACAGATTTTTAAAGTGACAGCCAGATTTGTAATTTCATAAGCGCTTAATAACTGCCTGCAGTTCCCTTCAACCTTCTTGCATTCTGCAGCTCTGCAGTGATGGATAGAAAAGAAATTGATTTCTTCCAGTAAAATAGTTAAGGCCTTTTTGCAAAGTTTTTCAAAGTACTTTTAGAAAACAGCAGTGTAATTGTTATGCATTGTTATGATATTTTTGCTATGCAGTTTTTAGGACGGCAGAAAATGTGGTTGGGGGAACTCTTCAAGGAAAATGAGATTTGAGTAGTCAGATATTTTAACACCCCAGCATTGTTGGGTGTTTGGGGAACAAAGAGCCCTAGATTTGGCTTGTGCTGGAGGGAACAGACAGATGTCACTCCCCAAATAATTTCTGTACGTTGTACACAAGCAAGGTAATGTTAATGTTAAATCTGCTCAAGTAGGTAAATACATTTAGAACCATCTAGTATTAAATTGAGATTGTCAGGCTGACTTTAGAACAAGAAATCCTCCTGGTTTCTCTTCTCTTGTCCATTTCCTGTTTGTTCTCTTTTGATTTGGTATGTAAAGATCTGTAATGATTTGCTGTTGATTAAAACCATTTCTTTTGAGGGACTATGTACTGGCCAAGTTGTCTAGTTGCATTCTTGATACTGGTAAATCTTTCCTTTTGTTTCATGGTGTCCCTGTATGCTGTGTTGAAACTCTTTTGCGTTGCACACCTTCCTTGGTTTATACCCCACCACTGTTTTTCCCTTCATGAAAGCAGCTTTCCATTTGATTTAATTTTTTTTGCTGACTGTTATTACCTTATTGTTCAAGTATAATTTCTAATCTTCTACCTCCTCTGCCATCAAAGTTCTTATAACTAATATGTCTGTCTCTGGAAATGTATGCTTTCCAATTTCATATTTACTAGACAAGTTCTTTGCTGTTTATTGCGTTCCCACATCAGTCTCCTCACTGCTTTCTGCTGTCTTGACTTTGAGTCCCATTAGATGCCTCAATGTTATTTTTCTCAGTGCTTTTTGTCTCCCTGCCAACATTCAGTCCACCTGTCTTCCCATGCGGTCATTCAGTCAGCGGGAGTGTTTAAACATCTTGCTCCTGTCCTTCTTTACCCCACAAGACCGCTTTACATGGGGTCCCACATGCAGGGTCTTCGACAGAGGTGTGCTTTTGTAAATGGGTCTACTCGGTTACTTTGTGTGACCGTACACCTTAGTGACTGTGCACATTTTGGTCCATAGTTCTACCAGCTTGCTTCATCATTCTTCATTTAGTTTCAGCAGTGCAACTAGTTTGGCTGTTTCCCTCTTTCCAAGATGGGTGGACAGTGTTGCCCTGTCTTCCCTGGGCAACTGCTCTATCAACCAGCATCCAGCTTGCTAATCACTACAGTCAGGAAGTTGTGCTTTATCCTACTGTGCCATTGTGCTAAGGATCAATTGGCCGTGCGTGTGTGTCTGTGCATGTGTGCGTGTTTTCTTTATCTCTTCTGACCTTCAGTACCTGGAGTCCAGCAACTGCCCACTAGGGATGAGAACTTGGGTAGCACACTTCTTGCTTAAACTGGGTACAATGGGAAGTGCTCTTCTCTGACTCCCACAATTCCCAAGTAGTGTCCTGAAATAAACACATGAATGCATGCTGATGCAATCAGTAGAATCATCTGGCAATGTTTGCTTCAAGGATCCTAGTAAGCTGTTATCCCATGACCTAGACTAGGGTTAATCTCTGTTGTAACTACAGACAGTGACCTCCTACTGGAATGGAAGATTAGGATTTGGCCACTTGCTTTGAGAAACTTGGCTCAGTAGATAGCCTAGGAATGTACATAATTGCAGTGTTTTATATTACAGACTTTCAGTACTATAGTTTGATTACAGCTATAGTGTGTGTATGTATATAATTGAATGGTTATATAGTAAGAACTGCAAAAAAAAAAAAAAAAAAATCATCAAACTAGAGTTTTCATTTTGATACCTTAAACCTCCTGAAATGGTGGCCCATGGGATATATGTAAATGACCTCTTAAGAGCATTGTGATGTTCTTCGTGTTTCACTATTGCAGTCATTGTGTGTTGTCTTTCAGCTTTTCCCGGTTAGGGGTTGCCACAGCGGAACTCCGTTCCACTAATGATTGGCAGTAGATTTTTACATGCCGAGTTGCTGGCCCTGATGCACAACCTTCAATAAAGGTACGCCCATTCACGCATGTCTCCACACAGAAGACGCTCTATCTGAGAATCGAACAGGACAACATCTTACTGTGAGGTGACAACGCTACCGCAGCACCACCACCGCAGTATTTTTCACTGTTGTAGATATTACATTTGGGTAATCTGCTGGCAGGTTGCTCTCAGTCGGTCTGATTAACAAAGTCTTGGGTCCTGCGTCGGTTGCTCTCCCTTCTTCCATGACGTCAGGTCGTCAGGGGTATAAAACATGCAGCCGATGCCATTACATCAGTCTTTCTTGCCGCGCAGTGCCCGAAGTAGCAGTTCGCAAGTGCCGGTCGACAGACTCCTGAAATTTTCGTTTTCGAGTTTCAGAACCAAAGTCTTCAACTAAAAGCTAAGTACCCCGTTGGGGAAACTTTTTCTTGCTCCTTACCGATGTCAGTAAAAGTTAATAATTGCATTACTTGTGGGAAGCAAATACCTCATAAGGATTTTCATTTGTACTGTATTCCTTGCCTAGGCCCTGATCACAAGGTACCTTGTTGTCAGTTTTGTGCTAGATTTAATCAATGCACTGTTAAGCATCTGTATATTTTTGCTTCTAAATATTTTGGTTCACAATTTAACTATCCAGAAATGTCGTTGGTTAGCAATCTGACTACTGGAATGCAAAGAAAAAGACAGAGACAGGCCGTCGAGGTCCAAAACTGACGACAACGCTTCTAAGCCAGTCGCTAGTTAGCGGTACTCAGTGAGGTGCTTTCGCAGCCCCTGATGCCCGCTACTTTTGATTTGCAGGCCTCTACTGAGACCCATTTGGAGTCCGGTATGCTGCGTGATGCTTTAAGTATTGAACCCGCGGATGTCTCTACCTTGGATGGGTCCGGAGCTGCTGTGCAGGCACCAGCTTCTGAGGGTGTTTTCGGGCCTAAAGATTTGTATATTAAACCAACGCCATCTTCAAAACTAAGGCCAAAATCTACTTCTGTGTCTAAAAAACCGATGCTTGAGCCACGTGTACAGACCCCTATGCCTAAAAAACAAATGATTAAAATGGCTGAAGACTTAATTACCCTGATCAGGGATAGCCAACCCCCTCCTTCTAAGAGGCCTAGGTAAGATATTGATTATGAATCTTCTGAACAGGATTCTATTTCTTCTGCCTCTTCTAATGAACAGGATTTGTCTATTCCTACTTATGAGAGGACTCTGATGCAGAAGATTCCATTCCTTCTGCTTCTACCCCTGAGGATTTTTCTTTTGGGGAAACTTTACATACTTTAAGGGAACATTTCCACTGGTAAAGTCAGGATTTCTCTGTATCTAAAAAGAGACTTAGGGATTTTCTTCTTCCTCAGCATAGGCCTTTGGCTATACCTCCTGTCCTAGACATTGTTGATGATGTTTTTTCAGAATCTAGTATGGTTCCTGATGTTCATCGTGTTTCACTGTTGCAGTCATTACAATTGGGCTATCCTGCTGGCAGGCTACCTGCAGTCGGCCTGAATTCCAAAGTCTAGGTCCGGCGTCGGTTGCTGTCGCCTCCTCCCTGACGTCAGTGCGCCAGGGGTATAAGAGATGCAGCCGATGCCATTTTCTGCAGTCTTTCTTGCCGCGCGGTGCCCAAAGCAAAAGCAGTGTGCCAGTCGGCCGACTCCTGAGATTTTCAAAGTTCGAATTTCAGATCCGAAGTCTTCATTAAAAGCTAAGTACCCCATTGGGGAAACTTTTTTCTTGCTCCAGACCGATGTCAGAAAAAGTTAATAATTGTATTTCTTGTGGGAAGCAAATACCTCATAAGGATTTTCATTCTTACTGTATTCCTTGCCTAGGCCCTGACCACAACATTGTTAGTTGTCGGTTTTGTGCTAGATTTAACCAACGCACTATTAAGCGTCTGTTCGATTTTGCATTTCATTACTTTGGCAGACGATTTAATTATACAATGCCGTCGGAACAGCCAACTACCGGAGTTTGCAAAAAATGCAAAGAAAAAGAAAAGGACAGGCATCCGAGGTCCAAAACCGACGACGAGGCTTCTTCTAGGCCAGTCGCTGGTTCTCAGTGAGGCGCTTTCGCAGCCCCTGACGACCGCTACTTTAGAGCATGGAGTCAACCAGGCCTACAGAAACTCAAGGTATTGGACCTTCGGAAACCATTCCCTCAGATTGGTCCGGAGCCGCTGAGCAGGCATTGGCTTCTGAGGGCGTTTTCAGGCCTACACAATTATATGTTAAAACAACTTCAGCTTCAAAGGCAAAAACTAAAGCAACTTTAAAGACAAAGAAACCAGTACAACAGCCCCATGGACAGGCTTCCATGCCTAAAAAACAGATGCTCAAAATGGCCGAAGACCTGATTACTTTGATCAGGGGTGTTCTCATCCCCCTCCTGACAAGAGGCCTAGGCAAGAGATAGAATATGAATCTTCAGATCAGGTTTCCATTTCATCTGATTCCTCTTCTGATCAGCAATACTATCTTCCTCCTTATGAGGATTGTGATGCTGAAGAATCTATCCCCTCAGCTTCTCCTCCTGAGGATTATTCTTTTGGGGAAACGCTGCATACCATGGGGGAGCATTTCCACTGGGAGAGCCAAGATTATTCAGAATCTAAGAAAAGGCTCAGAGACTTTCTTTTACTGCCTCAGCACAGGCCCCTTGCTATTCCACCTGTGCTAGACATTGTAGATGATGTATACTCAGGAGAGTCCAGTCTGACTCCTGACTCCTTACCTCCAGCTCCAGTTAAGCCAGACAGATACTACAGGGTTCCAGACTCCCACAAATTTCTTTTTAAAAACCCTGCTGCTTACCCAGAAACTCTCTCTCAGGGTCCCAAGGGGGTCAAGGCTTCCACTGCAAAAACCCTACCCCCTCTGACAGAGATTCCAGGGCACTGGACAGATGGGGAAAAAAGATTTACACTTCTGCTACCTTGGCTATAAGGGCTTTAAATTGTCAGTTTCATATGCTTAAATATCAGCAATACATAATGTCACTGCTCAAACAGAAAATGTCGACAAATTCTGAATGTGCAGAAAATAAAGAAATGCAGGATTTATTGCATGCAGCTGAACAAGTTGGAAAGCATACTTTACAATGTGGTTTTGATTCTTTGGAGGCCTCCTGCAGAGCCGCTGTTACGGGTTCTGTCATTAGGAGGCATGCTTGGTTAAAGGAACAGAATCTGCCTGATCATGTTAAAGCAAAATTAGTAGATGCCCCATTACAGCATGATACCTTGTTTGATGTTAAAGCAGAAGAGGTGTTGAAGAAAATGGAGGACAAAGCCTAATCTATGCAGACAGTCAAGGATTTCTTACAGGTACAGCCTCCAAGATTTAGCAGACACCGGCCTACAAAGAATTGCTCCTTTCCAGTGTCAGACAGGCCACAAAGAGGCAGATACAGCCACCCTAGAGGCAGATCCCAGCCCCAAGGCTCATACAGGTCTAAACAATGGGGCGCTTCTACCTCCAAAAGCGGAGAAGACAAGTCACAGCCATACAGAAAGCAGTCCCAATGACTTCCCCATGCCAGTGTCAAGCACTTATCTACTGGCAGCTCCTGTAGGGGGAAAACTAGCACTTTTTTCTCAAAACTGGCACCTAATCAGCCAGGACAAATGGGTCTTGAACAGGTTACAGGTTCCACTTTCACACCCTGCCAAGGGCAAACTGTATGCCAGGCCTGCCAAAAAATCAATGGGCAGTGGCACAAAAGCAAGTTACATCCCTCATGGACATGAGGGCCATTCAGCTAGTACCACAGCAAGAGCAGGGACAAGGATTTTACTCTACTTTTCTTGGTGCCCAGAAAGGACAAAGCCTGGAGGCCAATACTGGACCTATCTATTCTAAACACATACCTGGATATTCCAAAATTCAAAATGTTGACTTTGCAGCAGCTTCTGCCCATGCTGGGCAAGAAGGCTTGGCTTGTAACTTTAGACCTAAAAGAGGCATACCTGCATGTCCCAATCAGACAATCATGCAGAAGATACCTCAGATTCATAACTGGTTCAATGCACTACCAATTCTCTGCACTGCCCCTTTGGCTTGTATGCTGCGCCCATGGTCTTCACAAAATGCCTGGCACCAGTAATTGCATTTTGCAGACAAAGAGAAATAAAAATATATCCTTATTTGGACGACTGCCTTATTCAAGCAGAGAACAAGGATGTATTACTACAGCATCTGGCGTTTGTAAAAAGATTATTAACATGCCTAGGGTACACAGTAAACGAAAATAAATCAAAACTTGTACCCTCTCAAGAGAGAATATTCCTGGGTGCAAGCTTAAATACAACTGCCCAGATGGCTTATCTCATGCCAGACAAACCAAGGCAACTGACTACTTATTTCACAAGGTTGGCAACAAACACCCAGTTAACTGCAAGAAAAATTCTGCAGGCTTTGGGCTTCATGGCATCCTGCATTCTGCTAATTCCTTATGCAAGACTGTGTATGAGGAAACTACAGTGGTATCTAAAAAGTGTTTGGACTCAACATTGCCACAGCCTGGAAATAGTAATTACACTCATTCCCTGCCTACAACAGGAGTTTCGATGGGCAAGGGCCTGTCACCACAACAAGGGGCAGCCATTCACCATACCCCCAGCCAGGCAAACATTGACAACAGATGCATCAGATTATGCCTGGGGGGGGGGGCCCACATGGCAGGAAGATGTATTCAGGGCTCATGGTCCGCAATCCAAATGCATCTACATATCAATCAAAAAGAGATGCTAGCTGTTCAGAATGCCCTGACAGCCTTCAGGGACCTACTTCATCCAGGACAACTACTGATAAAGACGGACAATACTACAGTCATGTGGTACATAAACAAGCAGGGAGGCACACATTCCTACCCCCTTTGCAGACTAGCCATGACTTTGTGAGACAGAGCATTGACTTACCAAGTACATCTGCAAGCACAATTCCTGCCAGGAAAGATAAATACTCTGGCAGACGAACTAAGCAGAAACCTCATGGATCCCCACGAGTGGAAATTGGATCCACAAGTCTTCAACATGATAATAAAGAATTGGGATGCCCGGACATAGATCTATTTGCCTCCCCTCACAACTGCCAACTACAGAGATTCTGCACAAGGACTTATCACAAGCAAACATGGAAAGTGGATGCTCTTTCAGCTGGAAAAACTTAACAGTATACGCCTTTCCCCCACTGCCTCTCCTCCCCAAGGTACTCCTAAAGGTCAGACAAGAGAAGCCAAAAATGATACTGATTGCCCCAGACTGGCTGCGTCAGCACTGGTACCCAATCCTAAGGAACTTGACTCAATGCCCAGCATGGACATTACCTCAAATTCCTCACTTACTGACCTAACAAAACAATCAGATCCTGCACAGCCAACTCAGGACCTTAAATCTGGCAGCATGGTGGATAATGTAGTTTTTCAAAACACCTCTCCCTAAAGCAATTATGGATGTTATCTTGGAGGCTAGGAGGCCCAGTACCAGAAAATCTTATGCAGAAAAATGGAAGAGATTCTGTGCTTGGAACCAGACACAAGGAATTGACATGATTGTACCAAATATCCCTCAGATTTTGCAATACTTAACTGAGATGCTGGACAAAGGCCTATCCTTTTCATCAATTAAGATTCTTTCCTCTGCCATTTCGGCTCATTACAATACAGAGCCACCTCCTTTTTCTCATCCTTTATTAAGGCAGTACCTCAGAGGAGCCAAAAACGTACGGCTTCCAAGGAGATCACCAATACCTGCATGGGACCTCAATTATGTCTTGGAAAAACTCACTCTGCCTCCTTTTGAACCAGCCGCTACAGGTGATATAAAATTTTTATCATGGAAAACAGCTCTGCTCCTAGCAATAACCTCTGCAAAACGAGTCTCAGAGCTACAGGCTCTCATGGCTGTGGAACCTTTTATCATTTTCCATCCAAATAGGGTTTCTCTAAGGACAAACCCCACTTTTATGCCTAAGGTAGTGTCCAGTGTGGCCCTCAACCAGACTATTCATTTGCCTACCTTTTATCCAAACCCACGGAGTAAGGGTGAGAAATTTCTACATTCTTTGGACATACACAGACAGCTGCGCTTCCACTTGGACAGAACCAAAGCTTTCAGAAAGACTGAGCAATTACTGGTAGCATATGCTGCAGGATCACAAGGAAAGGCCATCTCAAAGCAGACTATTTCAAAGTGGATAGGTCACTGCATTCGTCTATGCTATTCTCAACATGGCAAATCAGTGCCTAAGGGCATTAGGCCACATTCAACCAGAGCAGCAGCCACTTCAGCAGCCTTCCTCAGAAGAGTGCCAACCAAAGACATTTTAGAGGCTGCAACCTGGAGGTTCAGTGCATACTTTTACAAAGCACTACCACTTACCACTCTACTCCAAATCCAGGGCAGGCTTTGCCACTGCAGTTCTGCAGGGCCTCATAGCCGCTCCTAATTCTATTTAGTTCCAGCCTCCCAACCTTAGCTTTGGGATTCAACCCAGTTGTAATGACTGCAACAGTGAAACACGATGAACATAGTACAGTTGTGTACCTACCATAAATGTAGATGTTCGAATGTATTCACTGTTGCAGTCCAGGTTACCCACCCACCATCCCCCTTATCTTTGCTGGACCTTATCTGTACTTCTCTATTTCTATACAACCTATGTGGTGTATTTGCTTGTAGATGAAGGAAACTTGTTACTTAGTGCATGTATGCTTTATTGACATATTTTTAGCCTACCCTTTTTGGGGCACCTGACATCTGGGGCAAGAAAAACTGAAGAAAATGGCGTCGGCTGCATCTTTTATACCCCTGGCGCACTGATGTCAGTGAGGAGGCGACAGCAACTGACAACGGACCTAGACTTTGGAATTCAGGGCGACTGCGGGTAGCCTGCCAACAGGATAACCCAATTGTAATGACTGTAACAGTGAATACACTCGAACATCTACATTTATGGTAGGTACACAACTGTACTATTCTCCATCTCCGGCTCCTTGTAAGCCAGACAGATACTACAGGGTTCCTGCCTCCCACAAATTCCTTTTCAAAAATCCTACTGCTGATCCTGAAACCATTTCTCAGGGTCCCAAGGACATTAAGGCCTCTCCTGCTAAAAATCCTACCCCTTCTGATAGAGATTCCAGGGCACTGGATAGATGAGGTAAAAAGGTTTACACTTCTGCAACCTTGGCAATCAGGGCTTTAAACTGTCAGTTTCATATGCTTAAATATCAACAGCATATCATAGGACTACTTAAACAGAAAATGATGTTAATTTCTGACTGTGGAAAACATGATTTATTACATTCAGCTGAACAAGTTGGTAAACATACTTTGCAATGTGGTTTTGATTCCTTGGAGGCCTCTTGCAGGGCTGCTGTAACTATATCTGTGCTAAGAAGGCATGCATGGCTCAAAGAGCAAACTCTGCCTGACCATGTTAAAGCAAAATTGTTGGATGCTCCTTTACAAGAGGACCGTCTCTTTGGTAATAAGGCTGAAGAAGTGTTAAAAAAGATGGAAGATAAAGCTAAATCTGTGCAAACTGTGAAAGATTTCTTACAAGTGCAACCTCCAAGATTTAGTAGGCACTGGCCTACTAAGAGCTGGTCCTTTCCAGTGCCTTTGAGAGCCACTCAAGTCAAATCCAGACATTCCAAAGGCTCCAGGTTTCAGTCACAAGGAACTTTTAAAACAAAACAATGGGGTGCCTCCACCTCCAAATCTGGAAACAACAAGGCACCTCCCTATGGTAAACAGTCTCAGTGGCTTCCCTCTACACTCACCAAGCACTTACCTTTTAGCCGCCCCTTTGGGGGGAAAACTGGCACTTCATGCACGAAACTGGCAACTTATTACCCAGAACAAATTGGTTTTAAATATAGTATCCCAGGGATACAGATTTCATTTCCACACGTTGCCAATCCCAAACGGATGGCCAGACCTGCCCCCAGACCAGTGGGCAGAGGCCCAGAAACGAGTTCTGTCCCTCATGAACATGGGGGCTATTCAACCAGTACCAGAAGAGGAAAAGAGACAAGGTTTCTATTCCAGACTTTTCCTGGTACCCAGAAAAGACAAATCATAGCGTCCAATTCTGGACTTATCTACTCTAAACACATTTCTGGACATTCCAAAACTCAAGATGCTGACTCTTCAACAGTTACTACCTATGCTAGGCAAAGATGCCTGGTTGGTAACTCTAGACTTAAAAGCGGCTTACCTGCATATCCCAATCAGGGAATCTTGCAGAAGATACCTCTGCTTCAAAGCAGGCTACTTGCATTACCAGTTCTCTGCACTGCACTTTGGCTTATCTACTGCGCCCAGGGTCTTCACAAAGTGCCTGGCTCCAGTAATTGCATTTTGCAGGCAAAGAAATATTCAAATATTTCCATACCTGGACGATTGTCTAATTCAGGCAGAAAAACAAGGACATTCTTCTAAAGCATCTGGCATTTGTAAAAAAGGGTTCTAACTTGTCTAGGGTACACCATAAACGAAAAGAAATCACAACTGGTACCCTCTCAAAAAATTACATTCCTGGGTGCAAGTTTGAATACAACTGCCCAGATGACTTACCAATTTAATTGGTGACTTACTTCAAACAGGTGGCCACAAAAACCCTGCTATCTGCAAGACAAATTCTGCAAGCCTCGGGGTTCATGGCCTCCTGCATTCTTCTAATTTCATATGCAAGACTGCATATGAGGAAATTTCAGCGGTACTTAAAAAGTTTATGGAGTCAACATTGTCACAGGCTGGAAACAATGATTCATATCATACCTTGCCTGCAACTAGAGTTCCTATGGTGGGCAGAGACCTGCCACCAAAACAAGGATTGCCATTCACTCCACCCCCTGCCGCCCAAACCCTAACTACAGACGCATCAGACTATGCTTGGGGGGCTCATCTGGCAGGAAAGTGCATTCAGGGCAAATGGAGTCCAAATCAAATGCACTTTCATATCAATCAGAAAGAGATGCTAGCTGTACAGAAGGCACTGACAGCCTTCAAGGACTACCTTCATCCAGGACAGTTAATGATAAAGACAGACAACACCACAGTTATGTGGTACATAAACAAGCAGGGAGGTACACATTCATACCCCCTTTGCAGACTAGCCATGGCATTGTAGAACATAGCCTTGACTTACCAAATACAACTACAAGCTCATTTCCTGCCAGGAAAGCTAAATACTCAGGCAGACGAACTAAGCAGAAATCTTATGGACCCACACGAATGGAAACTGGAACCACAAATTTTCAATTTGTTGACATGCAAATGGGGAAGTCCAGACATAGATCTTTTTGCCTCACCCCAGAACTATCAGTTGGACAAATTCTGCACAAGAATTCATCACAAATAAAGCATGGAAAGTGGATGCTCTATCATTCAGCTGGAAAAACCTATCAGTGTATGCCTTTCCCCCTCTGCCTCTGCTCTCCAGAGTCCTACTAAAAGTCAGACAGGACAAACCAAAAATGATCCTGGTTGCTCCAGACTAGCCTCGCCAACACTGCTACCCACTCCTGCGCAGTGTGTCGCACCTTCTTCCGTGGCACCTGCCTCAGACACCTTACCTACTGTCTCAGCAGAACTACCAAATTCTGCACACTCAGCTCCAAACTTTGAATCTTGCAGCGTGGCTAATCATCTAATTTCACCCTTGGCATCCCTCAGCAAACCTGTGATGGATGTCATTTTGGAGGCTAGAAGGCCTTGTACTAGAAAATATTGTACTGACAAATGGAAAAGATTCTGTGCCTGGAACCAATCACAAGGAATAAGCACAGAAATGCCCAATATTCCTCAGATTCTGCAATACTTAACTGAGATGCTTCACAAGGGCCTATCTTTTTCTTCCATAAAAATACATGCCTCTATTTCAGCTCATTACAACACAACCTCCCCTCTTCTCTCATCCTCTGCTAAAGCAGTATCTCAGAGGGGACAAAAACTTAAGACCTCCCAGGAGAGCGCCAACCCCTGCATGGGATCTCAATTTTGGTTTGGAAAAACTCACTCTCCCTCCTTTTGAGCCAGCTGCTACTGCAGACCTAAAATTTCTCTCCTGGTAATCAGCTTTCCTTTTAGCAGCCACTTCAGTTAGAAGGATTTCTGAATTACAGGCTCTTATGGCGGTGGAGCCTTTCATTATTTATCGTGCGGACAGGGAGTCTCCTATCTATCTTTCATGCCTAAGGTGGTATCCAGTGTGGCTCTTAATCAGACCATTCATCTGCCAACTTTCTTTCCCAGTCCACAAAACAAGGGTGAGCGGATTCTGCATTCATTGGATGTACACAGACAACTTTAGATTTTACTTAAACAGGACAAAATCTCTAAGAAAATCTGAACAACTATTGGTGGCATTTGCTACAGGGGCAGAGGAAAAGGCCATTTCAAAGCAGACAATTTCCAAATGGATAAGCCATTGTATTCGTTTCTGCTATATGCACCATGGTAAACCTATCCTCAGGGGGATCCAATCTCATTCCACCAGGGCTGCATCTACTTCTGCAGCCTTTCTCAGAGGGGTTCCTACCAGAGACATTCTAGAAGCTGCTACCTGGAGCTCAGTTCATACGTTCACCAAACATTACCATTTACCTCTCTTCTCTAAATCCAGAGCTGGCTATTGCCACTGCTGTCATGCAGAGCCTTATAGCTGCTCCTAATGCTGTATAAATCCATCCCCCCAGCCATAGCTTTGGGAATCTACCCAAATGTAATGACTGCAACAGTGAAACATGGAGAACATAGTACAGTTGTATACACTTACCATAAATGTAGATGTTCGAGTGTATTCACTGTTGCAGTCCTGGTTACCCACCCTTCAGCCCCCTGTTTTTCTTACTATACTTCTACTTTCTTTTACTATGCTTAAAAGCCTTTTTGGTGCATTTGCTTTTGTTTGGAGGTATATTTTTTGTGTTTTAAATTATATACATACATATGTGTGTGTATATATATATATATATATATATATATATATATATATATATATATTTATATTTTGCTCCCCATTTGGGGGGCACCTGACATCTGGGGCAAGAAAAACTGATGTAATGGCATTGGCTGCATGGTTTATACCCCTGACGACCTGACGTCATGGAAGAAGGGACAGCAACTGACGCAGGACTCAAGACTTTGTTAATCAGGCCGACTGAGGGCAACCTGCCAGCAGATTACCCAAATGTAATGACTGCAACAGTGAATGCACTCGAACATCTACATTTATGGTAAGTGTACACAACTGTACTTTTCAGTTGCATGGCTTCTTCATTCCAATGACTTTTTTCATGTTTTAAGCTTTTATGAAGCACTAGCTATGGACATACATGTTTTGGCCTTTTTATTGACCTCATCAGCACAATTTAAGTGAATAGTTTTGCTATACTTCAAAAACACTTGGTCTTTAAATCCACCTGAGGCCCATAAACATTAACGTGCCTGCCAAATGTCCCGAATAACATCCAGAAAGGCTGAAACATTCATGTCAGCAGCAAGTGGGGTTTGGCTTGATTGGCCTGAATGTAACCACTTTGGTCATAAAAGAAGGATTCATATAGTGATGCACCCTGAAAAAATCAAAAAAGGAGGGACTGCCATCAAGGTTTGTAGCGGAGATACACTTCTGGCAGAGGTTAAAGCAACCAATAAGACAGTCTTCCAAGTGCAATGTTGCAAAGGAGGAGTAGCAGCAGCCTCAAAAGGAGCCTGAATCAGCTTTTCATGGGCAAAATTAAGATCCCAAGAATGAAGAATGGGTTTTCTTGTGGGTCTAATATAAAGGACACATTTAAGAAGCTGCTTGACCTCAAACCTAGAGGTAAAAGGAGGACTAAGCAGCTAACGGGCAGAAATGGCTGACCAGTGGGCTTTCACTGAAAATATGCCGAGCCAGCATGTGACAGTTCACACAAGGATGAAAAAATCAAGGGGAACCCCCTGAAAAGGGGTCCTAGTGATGTTTAAGACAAATAGAAAATATCTTCCATTTGGACATGTGTGATTTTCTGGTATTGGGTTTTCTGGCCTCCTGCAGGACCCTAAGCACATCCCAGGAAAACTGGTGATGGAAAGGAATCAAAGCCTTACCATCCGAAGTGTCAGTTGAAGAGTGGACAGATTAGGGTGAAGGAGAGTTCCTTTGTCCTGTGTGAGAAGATCCATGTGGTGAGGTAACTTGTGGTGATTGCCCCTGGCCAGATGGAATAAATGGGAACCTGTGCTATCTGGGCCAAAAGGGAGTCCCCAACAAAATTTGTGGAGAGTCCTCCTTGATTTTGTGAAGGACCTTTGGAAGAGGAGGAAGGGGAGGAAAGGCATACAGGAACATTCCCTTCCAAGAAAAAGACCTGGCATCCACCTTACAAGCCAAAGTACTTGGGACTCTGGAAAAGAACTGAGGGAGTTTCCTGTTCAGAGGGGAGGCAAAAAGATCTACTTGAATACCCTACTGATGAACTATGTCCAAAAACGCACACATGTGAAGCATCCATTCATGGGGCTGTGTCCTGCCACAGTATTGTATTCTGAATGTATCTGAAGGTATATACACTGGCTGTAGGGTCACCCGTAGATTGATGGCCGTTTCCCATGCTTATAGGGCCACTCTGCAAAGAATACAGGATCTCATGCCTCCTTGTTTTTTGATGTACCACATGACTGTAGTATCGTCTGGGGAAAAAAAATCTTCAAAGGATCCAGGACCCAGAGCGAATGGAAGGCTTGAAGGGCCAGAATGAGTGCCTGCATTTCCTTGATGATGATGTGGTCCATCCTCTGAAGAGTTCCCGAGATAGCTGAGGAGGGTGGAAAGAAACACCTGGAATAAGAGAGAGCTTCTGAATCCACCAGTGAAATTCCAGTTTGAGACAAGGAAGCAGAGGAATGAGATGGTTTGAGTGGGTGCAGGTGTTGAAACCAGACTGATTTCAGGTACCACGAAAACTTCCTCACATGAAGCTGGGCCCAGGGAAGCATGAAAATAGTGGAGGCCATGAACCCAAGAGCCCCAAGAAACTCCCTGGCTGGAAAGGAGGACAGGAAATAATTTGTGAGAGACAAAACCTTGGAGGCAGGAAGAGATGCTAGTATTGGAACAGTCTGGAACATGCAGCCTAGGAAAATGAAGGTTGACCGTGAACCCCAAGTTGGGCAACAGAAGCTGGGTAAAACTGGAATGGAATGGAGACCTGAAGCAAGAGGTCATCCCGATAACGGAATATCTGAATGCCCTGAAGCCTGCAGAAGGTGACTACAGGAGCTAGACATTTGGTGAACACCCTTGGGGCTGTTGAAAGCCCAGAGGCAAAGCAGAGGATTGAAAATGAGAGGAACAAATAGAGAAACACAAATATTTACTGAACAGATGGTGGATAGGGCTGTGAAAGGTAAGCGTCCTTCACGTCCAAGGATACCAGAAACACTTGAGGGGGTGGGAGGGACAGAGGGAACAGAGTCTTAAAAGAGAGGATTTGGAGGAAAGGGACTGTGAGAAAGGTGCTTAGAAAGGAAAGATCTAAGATTGGTCTCCAATACACCTCCTTTCTGGGGAAAGATCTAAGATTGGTCTCCAATACCCCTCCTTTCTGGGGAACAGAAACATTCTGTAATAAAAACCCAAACCTGTCTCTGTCTGCTGAACTGGTTGAATGGTACCCTGGTCCAGCAGACCCTGCAACCCTCCTAGAAAATGAGGAAGCTGTTCTGCCGGAGGTTGGGAAATACCAGAAAATGATGGATGGGTTTTTCAGGTCATAAAGTAACACTACTGGACAATAGAGAGAACCCAGGTATCTTTGATAATCACCTGCTATGGGGGAACCTGGTCGTGAGGAAGGGAAAGCAGACAGTCAGATGGCTGTAGATTTATCAGGAAAGGACTGCTTCTGTGGCCTGGGCATTTAAGTAGGCTTATCAGAAAAAACACACCTGGGAACCTTCTTACCCTTGGAAGGCAGTCTAGGTAGTCTATGCAAAAAAGCAGTCTTATTGAGATTGTTCCTCTGGAACTTGGAGATAGGTGAGACAAAAATCTATTTCAAATCTTTCCTGACCTTACTTTGATCTCGTAATGTCTTGAAAAGGCCAGCCACAATAGAATCAAACACATTCTTATCCAAGGGTGCATCCAGAAGTTTCACTTTCATATCATCTGGCTAAGCCTGAAGATGAAGCCAGGAATAATGCCTAATCAGAGCCAGAGGCAGCAGCCCTAGAATATGCATCTGCTGCATCAATAGATGCATTTGATAGAGTGATGGGCAACCTGAAAAGTGAAACTGTGGGTAAGGACTCCACTCTCTTCTTCCTCAGAGTCCCACACATCAGAAACAGTCTTCCCAATCTGGGAAAGAAGTGACAGGATGTACCTTATCATATGAGTCTGGTAACTGATGGCCTTGAAGGCTAAGGTAGCAGAAGTGTATACCTTTTAGCGAATGCTCTTCATGCCCTTATCTGAAGTAAGAAGCTTGGAAGAAGGCAACAGCCTAGAAGTCACTGCAGGTTCAGATGAAGGGCAGTTGTACAGGAACTTGCAGGTATCTAGCACATTATAGAACATGTCATGTTTCCTAGCAGCTGGAGGCTGAGAAACTGGTGTCTGGGAAGCAGCAGAGAAAGTTTCTAATAAAGCAGCCAACACAGGAGGGAAGTGCACCTGAGAGGAATAGGCTAAGGAGTCAGCCTCAGAATCTGAATGCTCGTCCAAAGATTCCAGGTCTCTAGCCCTCTTAGGGGGTAGAGGGCCAAGGAGGTGCAGGAACCAAATCCTTTGAGGAGGCTTCACTGCCATCAAGGCATTGAACAAATCTTGAGTGAAGTTGTGCCATTCCCATTGTGGATCCCTAGGAGCTGACACCACATGCTTAGACTTCTACCTTTTCACACTGAGGTGTCTGCTCTGAAAAAAACACGGAGGTTTGCACCCCTGCCTGCATTCTCTAAAGGTACCTGGCACCTCTTATTTTTATTTATTTTATTTAACATTTGCTTACTAGGAAAGTCCGACTTGGAACAAAGCCAATTTTCAGCGGAGGCCTGTGAAGAAATGCTCTAGAGGCATATCTTTGTAATGTGGGAGGAAACCCACTTAAATGCAGGGAGGACATGCAGACTCCGCACAGAAGGCACCCCAGCCTAGAATCGAACCAGAGAACCTCTTGCTGTGAGGCGACAACGCAACCGCTGCACCACTGTGCTGTCTCTTCCTTAACAAATTGTAACAAAAGGAGGTACTGCCAGCCCAGCTGTCTGGAATTTTGTAAATAATTGTACGTTATTTGTGAATATTAATATAATTTATATAAAAGTGTGATAGAAGGAGATACTGCCATCCCAGCTATATGGAGTTTTGTAAGTGGTCGAGTGTAATTTGTGAATATCAACATGATTTATATGCACGTGTTACAAATGAATTAGAATTGTATGTCATATTGTACACTTGTGCTGAAGAGATGTTTTGTAAAGTACTGAGCAGAAATGTATATACACTATTGTAACTGTTTAGTTATATATATTTTAACAATGGGAACTGAAACACAAGAAGTTAACTTCAGAAGAATAGCTGAAAGCTTAAATTACTTTATAGCCACATAATAAAAGGATGTTATCTTTCAGTTTCAGTCAACAGGAGACATAATGTCTAGGTAGATGCTAATTGTCATGGTTTTTGAGCCTGGGAACTGAAGTCAGATGACAAAAAATTATGTTGTTCTACAAGTACCCCAGCAGTAATATTTGAAATATTAATTGAAGAACTCTGAGAGAGAGACTGGGTATTCTGCATTTTATCTTTGACCTGACAAGAAGACCCTTTCACCACACTTGCCTTGCTCTGTAAGTAAGTTAACTAGGGTATGGTAATTTATTTTTAGATATATTCAGGAATATAGCTGAGCTTAATATAGATGTTTTTCTTTATTTGAGACTGTCCTGCAGTGTTGTTTTAAGTATTTCCTGTGATTTTGAACTCTGATTTAACTGATAATTCACTGAGTATTTTCTTGTTCTTTTATTATTAAATATATTTAAACTTGTCATTGTGGCTGATATTTGTGAGACATGTTTAAGATGTTCTTCGTGTTTCACTGTTGCAGTCATCGCACTTGGCTTATTTGCCTGCAGGTAGCCCTCAGTCGGCCCGAATACCAGAGTCTTGGAATTTCTGCTTCGGATGCTGTCTCCTCTTCATGACGTCAGGTCGTCAGGGGTATAAAACAGGCAGCCAACGCCATTACACCAGTCTTTCTTGCCGAGAAGGAGCCTGAAGCAGAAGCAGTTCACAAGTGCTGGTCGGCTGCTACCTGAAATTTTCGTTTTTCGAGTTTCAAACCCAAAGTCTTCTAAAGCTAAGTGCCCCATTGGGATCCTTTTTTCTTGCTCTAACCGATGTCAGAAAAAGTAATTATCATGCCTGTGGAAAGCAAATACCTCACAAGATTTTCATTCTTACTGTGTCACCTATTTAGGCCCAGACCACGACGTCCCTTACTGTCAGTTTTGTACCTTGTTTAACACCCAAACCATTCGTCGTCAGGCTATCTTTGTTGCTAAATTCTTTCGCTCTTGTTCTCCGTATTCCGAAATGGCTTCGATAAGCCATCCGACTACAGATCTTCTGAAAAAAACGTAAAGATAAAGACAGAGACAGACTGCATAGGTCCAAAACTGCCGACGACGCTTCCGTTAAGCTAGTCGCCAGTCTGCCGGTACTCAGTGAGGTGCCTTTGCAGCCCCTGATTGATGCCCGCTTCTATAGAATCGCAGGCCTCTACTGAGACCCATTTGGAGTCCGGTATCCCACGAGATGCTTCTTCGACTATGGAACCTGCGGTTGTCTCTAACTTGGATGGGTCTGGAACTGCTGTGCAGGCACCGGCTTCTGAGGGTGTATTCCGACTTACCGATGTTTGAATTAAACCGACAAGTTTGTTTTTAGATAAAACTACCGAGTTTCTCAGGCCCAGAGTATGCACTACGCCTAGAAAACCGGCGACCAAAGTGCATGCTCAAGCTCCTATGTCACAAAAACAAATGCTTAGAATGGCTGAAGACCTTATTACCCTAATTAGGGGAAGCCAGCCTTCCCCTGCTAAGAGACATAGAATTGAGTTTCATTCTGATTCTACAGACCAGGAGTCTAATGACTCTTGACCCTTCTGATTACCAGGACATACCCTTATCAACCTATGAGGATTCAGATGCAGAGGAATCCATTCCCTCTGCCTCCCCTCCAGAGGAATTTTCTTTTGGTGAAACCTTGCATACTTTGAGAGAGCATTTCCACTGGGAATGCCAGGGCTACCCTCAGTCCAAAAAGAGACTCAGAGAATTTTTAGAGTTGCCTCAGCAGAGACCTCTAGCTATACACCCTGTCCTGGATGTTGTAGATGATGTCTTCATGGAATCCAGTCTTACTCCAGACACTTTACCACCAGCCCCTAGAAAACCTGACTGGTATTGCAGAGTACCTGATTCTCACAAATTTCTCTTTAAGAATCCTACTGCGGATCCAGAGACCATTTCCCAGGGACCTAAAGGTATTAAGGCTACTACAGCCAAAAACCCTACCCCTTCAGACGGGGATTCCAGAGCTTTAGACAGAATTGGGTAAGAAGGTATATACCTCTGCAACTTTTGCCATCAGGGCATTGAATTGCCAGTTTCACATGTTGAAGTACCAGCAACATATTATGGAACTAATTAAACAAAAAATGGTGTCACTTCCTGATTGTGCAGAAAATAAAGATTTACAAGAGTTAATGCATTCTGCAAACCAAGTTAGTAAGCATACTTTGCAGTGTGGCTTTGATGCCCTAGAAGCATCTTGCAGGGCTGCAGTCACTGGGTCTGTACTGAGACGGCATGCTTGGCTGAAGGAACAAACCTTGCCAGATTATGTCAAATCAAAATTACTAGGCGCTCCTTTTAAGTAAGGACTGTTTGGTTGGCACCAAAGCAGAAGAGGTTCTTAAAAAGATGGAAGAAAAAGCTAAATCTATGCAAACTGTTAAAAAAAATTCTTACAAGTGCAGCCACCAAGATTCAGTAGGCATTGGCCTTCTAAAAACTGGTCCTTTCCGGTCCCTTCCAGGCCTTCTCAGTCCTAACCCAGGGGAAACAGATCACCCAGACTACAGTCTTAGGATATGCAGAGATCTAAACAATGGAGTGCCCCCACCTCAAAAACAGGGAGTGATAAGCCACCCCCTTATGGAAAAAAGTTCACAATGACTTTTCAGTTGTCCTTCCCAGTCCTACCCAATTACTTGCACCCCTAGAAGGAAAACTTGCCCTTCATGCAAAAAACTGGATGTCCATTACTCAGGACTGATAGGTCCTAAACGTTGTATCCCAGGGGTACACATTCTACTTCCATTCACTGCCAACCCCAAGCGGGTTTCCAGACCTTCCTCCAAACCAGTGGGCAGAGGCTCAAAAGCAAGTACTTTCCCTGCTCAATATCAGGGCCATTCAACCTGTTCCAGTAGAACAAAGGGGACAGGGTTTCTACTCCAGACTGTTCCTGGTGCCCAGAAAAGAGGTCTCTTGGCACCCAGTCCTGGATCTGTCAGTTCTCAACACCTTTCTGGTGGTCCCAAAATTCAAAATGCTAACCCTGCAACAGCTTCTCTCTATGCTAGCCAAGGATGCCTGGCTAGTCACCCTAGACTTAAAAAAGCCTATCTGCACATCCCCATAAGGGAGTCTTGCAGGATATATCTCTGCTTCAGGGCAGGCTCTATGGACTATCAATTCTTTGCACTTCCCTTTGGCTTATCTACTGCACCCAGAGTATTCACAAAGCGCAGTGCTCCCTTGGTAATAAATGCTTTAGTATACTTGCCAGATGTTGGGCTATCCTTGGCAGGATATCCGAGAGATAAATACTACAGCAGTGATATGGAAGGACATCATCCTAATACCGTTGTTCTGGAATATGCAGTTTCCCTTTCCCTCGTGTTGTGTGATCTTTGTGTTGGTTTATTTAATTAGTGAGGGAAAGGTGGGGCTTGCTGCAAAAAGCTTTGCTTCTGTTTGGCTCGCATTTCAGTGTCGGTCTGCAATTGAACCAGTACTGGCAATGAATTATTGCTTATAAATCGTATCTATGCAGTTTACAAAATTGGTTTAATCATTTCTTAGGGAAAGTCTCTTTTTTTACTCATTGTACCCACGTGTTACTGCAGTTGCATTATTTTTCTATGGAACATTCAGAAGTCGTGTATTTGGTTTCTTTGACAGCTCAGAGCATTGCAGAAATGTGCATGTATTGAGCCACAAATGGCAATAAAGCAGATGTTCATCGTGTTTCACTGCTGCAGTCATTACACTTGGGTTATCCTGCCGTCAGGCGGTCCCGCAGTCAGCCAGATTTCCAAAGTCTTGGTCCGGCATCGGTTGCTGTCACTTCTTCCAAGATGTCAGTGTGCCAGGGGTATATAAGATGCAGCCGACGCCATTTTCTTCAGTCTTTCTTGCCGCGTGGTGCCCGAAGCAAAAGCAGTTCGCAAGTGCCGGTTGGCCGACTCCTGAGATTTTCAATTCGAATTTCAGAACCGAAGTCTTCAATAAAGCTAAGTACCCCATTGGGGAAACTTTTTCTTGCCTCAGACCGATGTCAGTAAAAGTTAATAATTGTATTTCTTGTGGGAAGCAAATACCTCATAAGGATTTTCATTCTTACTGTATTCCACGCCTAGGCCCAGACCACTACGTCACTAGTTGTCGGTTTTGTGCTAGATTTAACAAGCGCACTATTAAACGTCGGTTTGAATTTACTCGCCATTACTTTGGCCGAAAGTTCAATTATACCATGCCGTCGGAACAACTGATGACTGGAATACACAAAAAACGCAAAGACAAGGATAAGGACAGGCATCCGAGGCCCAAAACTGACGAAGCCTCTTCTAGGCTAGTTGCCGGTTCTCAGTGAGGCGCTTTCGCAGCCCCTGACACCCGCTACCTCAGAGCCACAGGCCACCTCTGACTCCCACGTGGAGATGTCTAGGCCTCAGGATACTCAAGGTATTGGGCCTACGGAAACTAACCCCTTAGATGGGTCCGGCTTCTGAGGGTGTTTTCAGACCTTCACAGCTTACCATCAAAACTACAGCAAAGTCTAAAACTCCATTAAAGACCAAGAAGCAAGTACAGCATTCACCTGGACAGGCCTCCATGCCTAAAAAACAGATGCTCAAAATGGCCGAAGACTTAATTACTGTGATAGGGGTTCCCATCCCCCTCCTGATGAAAGGCCTAGGCAGGATACAGACCATGATTCCTCTGACCAGGTTTCCATTTCTTCTGATTCCTCTTCAGACCAGGGATACTCTTTACCCCCCTATGAGGACTCTGATGCTGAAGAATCATTTCCTTCAGCCTCTCCTCCTGAGGATTACTCTTTTGGGGAAACTTTACATACCATGAGGGAGCATTTCCACTGGGAGGGCCAGGATTACTCAGAATCCAAGAAAAGGCTCAGAGACTTTCTTTTGTTGCCTCAGCACAAGCTCCTTGCTATTCCGCCAGTGTTAGATATTGTGGATGATGTGTTCTCTGAATCCAGTTTAAATCCTGATTCTTTGCCCCCTGCTCCAGTCAAGCCCGACGGGTAGTACAGAGTCTCCCTGACTCTCACACATTTCTTTATAAAAACCATCTTGCTGACCCAGAAACTATTTCCTAGGGTCCCAAAGGGGTAAAGGCTTCCACGGCTAAAAATTCAGTTCCCTCTGACAGGGATTCTAGAGCATTAGACAGATGGGGGAAGAAAGTTTACACCTCTGCAACTTTAGCAGTGAGAGCTTTAAATTGCCAGTTTCACATGCTTAAATACCAACAATATTTAATGTCCCTGTTAAAAAAGAAAATGCTTAAAAGTTCAGAACATCCTGACTATAAGGAAATGCAGGATGT
Source organism: Protopterus annectens (assembly GCF_019279795.1). NCBI lineage: Eukaryota > Metazoa > Chordata > Ceratodontiformes > Protopteridae > Protopterus > Protopterus annectens. The sequence continues at coordinate 416,146,407 of NC_056742.1, forward strand.
ATTGCATGCAGCTGAACAAGTGGGAAAACATGCTCTGCAATGTGGTTTTGATTCATTAGAGGCTTCCTGTAGAGCAGCAGTTACAGGATCTGTGATTCGAAGGCATGCTTGGTTAAATGAACAAGGTTTACCTGATCATGTTAAGGCAAAATTATTGGATGCACCTTTACAGCAGGATGTTTTATTTGGTGTCAAGGCAGAAGAGGTATTAAAGAAAATGGAGGATAAGGCAAAAGCTATGCAAACAGTGAAGGATTTCTTACATGTACAGCCACCTCGATTTAGCAGAAATTGGCCTTCAAAAAATTGGTCCTTTCCAGTGTCAGACAGACCACAAAGAGGCAGATACAGACGCCCAAGAGGCAGATCTCTGCCCCAGGGCTCTTACAGACCACGGCAGTGGGGTGCTACAACCCCAAAAGGAAGGGAAGACAAGTCACAACCTTATAGGAAACAGTCCCAATGACTTCCCCCTTCAAATGCCAAGCACTTAACTTTTGGCAGCTCCCTTAGGGGGGAAAACAAGCACTTTTTTCACAAAATTGGCATATAATCACCCAAGACAAATGGGTTCTGAATACTGTGTCTCAAGGTTACAGGTTCCACTTTCACACTTTAAGGAATGCCAGACCTGCCACAAAATCAATGGGCAGAGGCACAAAAACAAATTGCAGCCCTCATGGACATGAGAGCTATTCAAAAAGTACCACAACGGGAACAAGGACAAGGATTTTACTCAAGACTCTTCCTGGTCCCCAGAAAGGACAACGCCTGGAGACCCATACTGGACCTTTCTACTCTAAATACTTACCTGGATGTTCCGAAATTCAAAATGTTGACACTACAGCAGCTTCTTCCCATGCTGGGCAAGAAGGCTTGGCTTGTTACTTTGGACCTCAAAGAGGCATACCTGCATGTCCCTATCAGACAAAATTGCAGAAGATACCTCAGGTTCATAGCTGGCTCAATACATTACCAATTCTCTGTGCTGCCCTTTGGCTTATCTACTGCGCCCAGGGTCTTTACAAAATGCCTGGCACCAGTAATTGCATTTTGCAGACAAAAAGGAATTCAAATATATCCGTACTTGGACGACTGCCTTATTCAAGCAGAGAGCAAGGACATTCTTCTAAAGCATCTGGCGTTTGTAAAAAGATTGCTAATTTGCCTAGGGTACACAGTAAACGAAAAGAAGTCAAAACTAGTGCCCTCACAAGAGATAATATTCCTGGGTGCCAGCTTAAATACAACTGCCCAGATGGCTTATCTCACGCCAGACAAGCAAGGACAACTGACTCATTATTTTCAATTGATGGCAACAAAAACCCAACTCCCTGCAAGAAAAATTCTGCAGGCCTTGGGGTTCATGGCATCCTGCATACTACTAATACCATATGCCAGACTGGTTATGAGGAAATTACAGTGGTCAGGAACACAAACCCTCTCACGTACAGCTTGCCAGGCCCTATCCAATTGCAGAAAACACACCAAGGCCAGCAAGGACAGTTCCAAAACGCTTTATTAGCAGACAATTCTCTATGTCACTCCTCACTGAAGAAGGTATGGACCGAAACTAGTCTGAGGACTTTCGATTTATCTTGGTGTATTTCATGCACCTTTTTGTCTGCTAATAAAGCGTTTTGGAACTGTCCTTGCTGGCCTTGGTGTGTTTTCTGAAATTACAGTGGTACCTAAAAAGTGTTTGGACTCAACACTGTCACAGTTTGGAAGCAGTAATATCACTCATTCCCTGCCTACAACAGGAGTTTCGATGGTGGGCACAGGCATGTCACCTCAACAAGGGTCAGCCTTTCACTCTACCCACAGCCAGGCAGACACTAACAGATGCCTCGGATTACGCCTGGGGAGCACACATGGCAGGAAAATGTATTCAGGGCAAGTGGGCCACAGACAAAATGCATCTTCACATCAATCAAAAAAAGATGCTAGCTGTACAAAATGCCCTAACAGCTTTCAAGGACCTTCTGCATCCAGGACAACTATTACTAAAGACAGACAACACCACAGTTATGTGGTACATAAACAAACAAGGGGGCACTCATTCTTATCCCCTCTGCAGACAAGCCATGACCTTGTGGAACACAGCTATAACCTATCAAGTTCATCTGCAAGCACAATTCCTGCCAGGAAAGAAAAATAGTCTGGCAGACGACTTAAGCAGAAACATCATGGATCCTCACGAGTGGAAATTAAATTCACAAGTATTCAGCATGATAACACAAAAATGGGAGAGCCCAGACATAGATCTTTTTGCCTCCCCAATGAATTGCCAACTACAGAAATTCTGCACAAGGACTTACCACACACAAGCTTGGAAAGTGGATGCCCTCTCGTTCAGCTGGAAAAGCCTACAAGTGTATGCCTTCCCACCACTGCCTCTCTTTTCAAAGGTACTCCTAAAAGTCAGACAAGAAAAGCCAAAAATTATCCTAATTTCCCCAGACTGGCCACGCCAGCACTGGTACCCAATCTTGAAGAACTTGGCTCAAGGTCCACCATGGATTTTACCTCAAATTCCGCATCTTCTGACTCAGCAAAACAAATCAGATCCTGCACAGCCAGCTCAAAACCTTAAACCTAGCTGCATGGCAGATTCCTTAGTTAAGCAGACAACACCTCTCGCTAAAGCTGTTATGGATGTCATTTTGGAGGCCAGGAGGCCTAGCACCAGGAAATCCTATTCAGAAAAGTGGAAGAGATTCTGTGCCTGGAACCAGGCTCAAAGCTTTGACCCTCTTGTCCCAAATATTCCTCAGATATTACAATATTTAATTGAGATGCTGGACAAAGGTCTATCCTTTTCATCCATTAAGATCCACGCCTCTGCCATCTTGGCTCATTACAACACAGATCCTCCTATTTTCTCTCATCCATTGCTAAAGCAGTACCTCAGAGGGGCTAAAAACATAAGACCACCCCGGAGAGCACCAACACCAACTTGGGACCTCAATTTCATCTTGAAAAAACTAACTTTACCTCCTTTTGAGCCAGCAAATGCAGCAGAAATAAAAAGTCTCATGGAAAACTGCTCTGCTTCTGGCAATAACCTCAGCACGAAGAGTCTCAGAGTTACAGGCACTAATGGCAGTGGAACCTTTTATCATTTTTCACCAAGACAGGGTTTCTCTAAGAACAAACCCTTCATTTATGCCAAAGGTGGTATCCAGTGTGGCTCTTAACCAAACTATTCACTTGCCAACTTTTTATCCAAATCCCCGGAATAAAGGAGAGAGACTCCTGCATTCATTGGACATACACAGACAGTTAACGTTTCTACTTGGACAAAACAAAAGCTTTCAGGAAAACTGACCAATTGTTTGTAGCATACGCTGCAGGATCACAGGGAAAGGATATTTCAAAGCAGACCATTTCAAAGTGGATAAGACACTGTATCCGGTTCTGCTACACACAGCATGGGAAAACTGTACCTAGCAACATTAGGCCACATTCCAACAGGGCAACAGCCAGTTCAACTGCCTACCTTAGAGGAGTACCTACCAAAGATATCTTGGAAGCTGCAACTTGGAGTTCAGTGCACACCTTTACCAAACATTATCACCTGCCTATTTATTCTAAATCCAGAGCTGGCTTTGCCACTGCAGTGCTGCAGGGCCTCATAGCCACCCCAAATCCTCTGTAGAACCAGCCACCGTACCTCAGCTTTGGGATTCAACCCAAGTGTAATGACTGCAGCAGTGAATCACGATGAACATAGTGCAGTTTTGCACCTACCAAAAATGTAGATGTTCGAGTGTATTCACTGCTGCAGTCCAGGATGTTCATCGTGTTACCCTGCTGCAGTCATCACACTTGGGTTGTCCTGCCGTCAGGCGGTCCCGCAGTCGGCCCGAATTCCAAACTCTTGGTCCGGTGTCGGTTGCTGTTGCTTCTTCCCTGACGTCAGTGCATCAGGGGTATATAAGAGGCATCCAACGCCATTTTCTTCAGTCTTTCTTGCCGCGCGGTGCCCGAAGCAGAAGCAGTTCGCAAGTGCCGGTCGGCCGACACCTGAGATTTTTGATTTGAATTTTAGTCCGAAGTCTTCAATAAAGCTAAGTACCCCGTTGGGGAACATTTTCTTGCCTCAGTCCGATGTCAGAAAAAGTTAACAATTGCATTTCTTGTGGGAAGTAAATACCTCCTAAGGACTTCCATTCCTATTGTATTCCTTGTCTAGGCCCAGACCACGACGTCACAGGTTGTCGGTTTTGCGCTAGGTTTAATAAACGCACCATCAGACGCCGTTTTGACTTTGCTACCTTTACCAAACATTATCACTTGCCTCTTTATTCTAAATCCAGAGCTGGCTTTGCCACTGCAGTGCTGCAGGGCCTCATAGCCACCCCAAACCCTCTGTAGAACCAGCCACCCTACCTAAGCTTTGGGATTCAACCCAAGTGTAATGACCGCAGCAGTGAAGCACGATGAACATAGTACAGTTTTGCACCTACCATAAATGTAGATGTTCGAGTGTATTCACTGCTGCAGTCCAGGTTACCCTCCCTCCACCCCCTCTTTCTTAGCTGGGACTTATCCATACCTTTCTACCCTATACTACCTATGTGGAGTATTTGCTGGTAACTGAAGTTTTTGGTTTTATTTTTTTATGTATGTTTTATTAGCAATATGTATTGCCTACCTATTTGGGGGTACCTGACATCTGGGGCAAGAAAAACTGAAGAAAATGGCGTTGGCTGCATCTTATATACCCCTGGCGCACTGACGTCAGGGAAGAAGCGACAGCAACCGACGCCGGACCAAGACTTTGGAACTCTGGCCAACTGCAGGACCGCCTGACGGCAGGATAAACCAAGTGTAATGACTGCAGCAGTGAATACACTCAAACATCTACATTTATGGTAGGTACAAAACTGTACTTTTCTTTGTATTTAATGATCTTTTGCATTAGTGTTGTCTCTCCTTTTACGGAATGCTGAATTAGTCACTTAAAACACCATTTGTTATGTGGCTTGTAAGAGTATACTTAATTGTACATTCATGTTTATAGCATTTAAGAATTTTTCTAATTACTATGTTAAAATGAAATGACTTGTTTGTGACAAATTGTATGTGGGAGTGCTGCTTTCAGGGATTGCAAGTTAAGTTTTTTTTTTTTTTTAATTCAGTCATCTGTCTGCGGCAATGTTTTTATGTTTTTTGGTTGATCAACTTGCTTGTCATGATTGATTAAAATGACAGTAGTGGTTCATGAGGCATGTAAAATAGCAACATGACAGACATGTAGACCACTTCTTTACTATTAAAAAGCAGGAATTTCCTTTGGCTGGAGGACATTTCAAATATTAGTTACCTCCTGTACTTTTGTGCTGTGTAGAAGATGCTTTTGTGGGGAAAATGGATTATTGCACAGATTAGTGTCAGATCTCTTTCTTAATGGACAAGTATGGCGGTTCATGGTGCACTTAACGTTAGCCTAATGTATGAGATTGCGACCCATATTTTTCTGCTACCTTATGTATGACTTTTGCTTTAAAAGTGCATAAGCTAGGACTGATCCTTGTATCTGTAAGCTGTTAAGTACTAATCACTGGAGTACAGAGGCAGTTTAAGCACGAGTTTGATCTGTGGTACTTTATGTAAGGTTTTCTCACATATCGTTGATTTTTAACAAGCCATGTATCAGAGTGTGTAGTTAGCATTTGATATAACCTCAGACTGATTTTGGAATATTCATTCTAGTCTGCCTGATAGCCAGTGTTGGTTACTGCCAATGTAAGTTGCATCTTGTTTTCTTTTATTGCTGTTAATTATAAAGCACTATCAAGACTATACTGTGTTACTGACAGTAAGGCATGAGAGGTCTCTGAGATCCCCGTTCTTTTGTGCACACCATCTGAATTATGCTGTCTTGTGGCTCTAAAAGATTTGCACAATCCGTCAATAACGTATGCCTCCCATTAAATGTGTACTCTGACTAGTACCTCCACTACTCACATTTATTGAGGACTTTGCTTAGCAAATCTTCTCTCAAATTAAGCCACGTTAAACACAAAGTTCAGAAAGATGCATTTTTGCCCCTTTACTGTTTTACATCTTTATCAACAAGCTTTCTTAGGACTGTCCTCATCTAATACTTATTTTGTGTACAGATGACACCGTCATTTATTGTTCCAGTGACGCACAGTATCATCCAGTCCTAGCTTCAGTCCAGTTTATTCTCCCTCCAGCAGTGCCAAACAAGCCACAAACTAATACTTAACCCTTTGTAAACCAAATATCTGCTATTTGGAACTTGCCAAATCTTTCCAAAGCCCCAGAAAATATTTAAGTCGTAAACATTTAACAACACCAATACAGATACAGTGTGAAATATGCGACTTGTCCCACTTTAGCTTGGCAAAACAACCTGTCATATATATTTATGACCCCCAGCTCGAGTGAATTGACAATGAGCTATGTGTTAGAGTATATAAATAATGCATATCCTGAAAACTGGAATTAGAGCTGATGAAGCTTTGTTAAAGCAGTAAGCGTTCATCAATCAAGAAGTATCTATTCCTAAAGTCTCAACAGAGATTGTCTATAGTTTGTTCTGTTTTCCTGGTTTTAAGAAGGATCAACCAACGCATGCAAGCACACACGTGCACACACACATCTTAGTAATTTTTCCTTTAGTTGCAATTTCATTTTTCTTGTAATTTAATGCTTAGTATAAAATTAAATTTCTGTTAGCGAAATGAAATGGCTATTAGTATTTCTGTAAATGTAGTATGCAGGACCACTACTACATGCACCATTTTTACTCATACAGATGTGAGTTTCATTTTAATTTGAGGAAATTCTGTTGATGACATGCCGTTTTGGAGATATTCACAGCAATACTACATTTATGCATAGTTGTATAATTTGCCGTAGTCAGACAAGTATAAATATATATGAATCTGTACAGTTTAAACACCACGTATTAACTACAAAGACACAATGACACTGGAGTTTGTATCAGAACTATTAAGTGAGATAGGTAAAACTGCACTACAGTTTGTAGCATGCTACAGACCACCTTCTCAAACTCAGGAAACCCACACAGCCTTCCTGAAGACACTGGAGAGTATGAATGTCTCTCCAAACACCATCATATTGGGTGACTTCAACTACCCAAACATAGACTGGGAACATTACTCAAGCCCCAACACCCTAGCCCAAAGGTTCCTGGAGTTCATAAACTCAAATGCTATGGAACAACTAGTCACCATTCCCACAAGAGGAGAAAATATACTAGACCTGATCATCACAAACATGGGGACAAAATGCTCCACACCGGAAGTATATCCCTCATTGGTGAGATCAGACCATAAATTAATCTCATTGGAGATCCACATCCCGCCCCCTTCCCCAGCAAAAAAACACAGTGAAGAACTTCTCAAAAGCAAACTTCACACTTCTTAAGACTGGAGTGGTATCCTTCAAGGCCCCTGAGCCAGTGGAAACCACAACACACGCTGCTGAAACCCTTACAAATGCCTTCTACGAGCACCTCCAGGAATGTATGGATCAAGCAATCCCTAATAAAATCAAGACCCTTTCCACCAAAGGCAGGCGCCCGGTCTGGTGGACCCCAGCCATAAACAAACTCTACAACAAGAGGAGAAAGCTACTACATGACAGAGCAAAATCCCTAAAAGGGAAGGCATCTCTGATCAATACTAGCAAAAACTACGATCACTCATAAAATCATCCAAGGCCAACTTTGAGAGAAAAATCGCTAATGACACAAAAGACAATCATAAGGCCTTCTTTAGCTATGTTAGAAACCTGGGTGGAAACTCCCAGATATGCTCAGAATTAGTCCAAAATGATAAAAAATCACTGAATCCACAGACATTGGCAACATGCTGGCAGACAGGTTCAGTGCAAATTTCTCCCTCCCTCCCCAAAAGGAGAAATATCTATCCCACCAGAGTCTAGCCTCCCAAACATCTCAGATGCCCAGGTGAGAGCTGCTCTCTCTAAAGCAAAAAAACACAGCATCAATGGGACCGGACGGTGTCCCCGGCTGTGTGCTACACGAACTCAATGAGGAACTAAACCCACACATAAGGCTGCTGTTTAATCTTAGCCTTACTACAGGATACGTACCCAAAGAATGGCGTACAGCAACTGTGGTCCCACTCCACAAAGGCGGTGCTTCTACGGACCCTGGAAATTACCACCCCATAAGCTTGACGAGCCTTGTCTGCAAAGCTATGGAGAGGATCATAATGGAACTCGTAAATAAAGACATTGGGGACCTACAGACACTGGATCCTACACAATTTGGCTTTGTCAAGGGCAGATCCTGCCTCTTGAACTTGGTCGACTTTTTCGAAACAGTCATTCAGGCCATTGATGAGGGTAAGGCAGTTCACATAGCCTACCTTGACCTAGCAAAAGCGTACGACACAATACCCCACTCGGGCATCATAGAAAAGCTCACCAGCTTAGATGTAAACCCATATGTCACAAGAAGGGTTGCAAACTGGCTCAAGGACAGAACACACAGGGTTAGAGTTGCTGGTGCCATGTCAGACTCTAAGCCTGTCACGAGCGGTGTCCCACAGGGCTCAGTCCTGGGCCCCCTCTTGTTCAGCATTTATTTTTCTGAAGTGCAGGCAAACATAGGGGGATTGTGGCTGACAAAATTTGCAGATGACTGCAAACTGGGCACCATAATTGACACTCCATCAGACACAGACATCCTCCAGAGAGGTCTCATAGAAATGGATAACTGGTGCCAGAGCCATGGCCTTAAGCTAAATGCCAAAAAATGTATAGTCATACCCTTTGGGAAAAACAAGGTAACCCCTAATTACCACATAGGTGGTAATCCATTAAACACGGAAGAAGTTATCAGGGACCTGGGGACCCAAGTTGACAGTAACCTCTCTTTTGACACTCACATTGCCAAAGTGGTTAGGAAGACCTTCTACATTTCCCACCTGATCATGAAGGGATTCACATCCAGATCAGGAGAGGTAATTGTACCCCTGTACTCTTCACTTATCAGACTAATGATTGAGTACAACACCCCATTCGGAATGTACCTTACCCGACACCTGCAGCAGTTGGAAAGACCCCAAAAGTTCCTCACCAAAAGGATAAAGGGGCTCAAACATATGTCATACGATGCCCGACTGAAGAAACTCCAGCTCTATTCAGTCGCATACCGTCTGCTCAGAGGTGATCTGTGCCTGACATACAAGGCCATGTCCAACCCAGAATTAATGGGCATGCTCCACTTCAAAAAAATCCAAATCCACCAGAGCCACGAGAGCAAGAGACTTAAAACTCAACACGGATATAAATAGGACGTGCTGGAGGGACAGATTCATCACCCAGAGACTCCCTACACTATGGAACAGAATCCCAGTCCATGTGAGGCAGAGCCCCTCACTGACTCTGTTCAAGAGAAATCTTGACGAGTGGATGGGAGATCGTAGGTTTACCACGGAAATCATCTCTGTGTCACTGCTGGACAGAGGCACTGCAAACTAATGGGTATAGTATTCTCATCCTAAGGGGTGGTGAAAGCCACACACACTCTGGCTAGGCTTATAAATGCCCTAGGGCAGATAGCCTAGTATGAACCTATGAACCTAAAAGACCTCTTCATAATGTGCTTTTGCCTAAATGTTTTTTTAATGACTACATACCTTAGAAGTGGGTCTTTACGTCTGTTTCTACCATGATCCTTTTTATGTATTTACACACTAGATGTTGACTAAATATTAGTTTCTTTTTGATAAAGGGTCAGTACGTGAAACAGTGAGTTAATGCTTTTAAAAGGGTGGAAAGATGGAGTTTTGGTTCCTTCAGCTGTATGGAAACTAGGTAACATCTGAGAAGAACCAACTTGAACCAGAGCAGTGGAAAAAATGCTTATGATTAGGAAACAGAAATTGTTGTAAAGCAGAGTAAATGATGACAGACAGCATGAGGCTGTCATCCTGTGAAGTCGTTGGCATGAAAGCTTAAACTTGTTTGATCGGACAGTCTGACAGTATGCTGTGGTAGGTGAATCCTGGCTCCAGACTTGTGAAAATGAAGATGGGGTCAGACCAGCAACCTGTCTGTACACTGAGCTAATGTTTCTTCATCTGGCAGGCAGTGACAGAGAATAAAGCTACTAGCTAGACTGAATCTATTCTGCTGCCAGATTCTGTCATTTCAGTCTGAATCGCTACAGGTCGTGGTAGTGACTGGAACAGATGAACATTAGACTGTTTGGAACTGTTATGGTCCCCAGACCATCGTATTCTTGCATCATTTTTTCCTTTTCAACACCCTCTTTCATTAATCCACCCAGTACTTTCTGTGGAAGGCATATCAGTTCATTTTTAGTCTGTACTTAAAAGTATATGCAGTAGTTTTGCTGGTTTCTGAAAACTGATGTAAAATGTTTTCATTTCCTTAAAAACAATTGTCAGTCATACATTCAAGCCCACTTACCGGAGAAAATAAAAAGGCATGTTGGCAATCCCATCTTTATATTTCTTTCAGCCTACATCACCACATCACAACACACGCACACACACACACACACACACACACACACACACACACACACACACACACACACACACACACACACACACACACACACACACAGTTTAATGTCCTTCTCTGTACTGGTGTTCACATTCTTATTCAGTAAGTGCTCTGGATCTGGGCATCCCATGTATCTCCTTGTGTTATTGATGAGATTCTGTCATTCTGATGTGTCATACTCCTGTGACGTGAATCAGGAATCCTATTTGTCAGAAGTTGGATTACGTTTTGAAAAGTTCCATGCAGACTTCCCACGGAGCTGTGCAACTTTCTGGAAAGAAATGACTGCATGTATGTGGGTTAGTAGCCTTAGGGTTCTCAGTGGAATCACGGGCATTACACTGGAGTTAAGGACCAGTATTGTGAACAGACTGGACAGGCACTGCTTCACTTTTATGGCCACTCCTTTTGTTATAACTAACAAACATGTCCTACAGCTTGTGATTTGTGTGTGTGAGTACGTCGTGTAGTGCATGTGTGTATTCCAAAAAAGGTGATTTTTGGAATTTTCTTGTCAACAGTTTAACATTTTTTTTAGAGGAAAACGTGTCATTTACTTTTGTCCAAATCCTTTTCATTCCTGTTGAAACCACCCAGTACTGTTAACAGCATCTGTCTGTTCTAATCTTCTATAGTTCAGTTCAGATTGTAGCTTTTAGTTGTATTTTACCTGTGTATAGATGTGAAATGGAATTTTTTTTGTTCAGACCAACACATGTAGCACAGCCATTTGTCAGATGTCAGTAATGCATTTCTAGGCAAGTGTTTACACAAACCACTTGGGAAGTGTGCTTGACCTGTCATTCAGACAGGAGTAGCATTGCAAACAAATGCACTTTTGATACTGGTACCAGCAAATCCAGAGCAACGTGTTTAGGCCTATGGATTGAAGAAAAAAAGTTGTATCAGGATGACTGTGTTAAATTCTACAAGGGCAGATCCGCAGTAAGTCAGAAATATGCAAGCAGTAAAACATGAAGTAGATGTTCAGTGGGAAAGTGAATGCCAGATGGTGTGATAGCTGGAGAAGCGAGGTAATGTTTTTTGAGGAAGAAAGTAAAAGTAGTAGAATAGAGTGACCCCTGCTCTTAAAGGAGTATGCTAGGTTAGTAAATGCGAAAAGATGTTTTAGAACATCAAAGAAACCATAAATGGCAGTGACACTGGAAATAAAAAGTGCATGGGTCATTACAAGACTTGATGTTCAACACTTTGCAGAAGATCAGAGAAATGCTAACCTGTTAACATAATTAATTCCTTTTCTAAAGTGTTAATAAGTGGTAAGTTCCCACACATTCACCTTTTTGCACATTTACTCATTGTTTTTACAGTTTATTTTCCTGGAAACCTGCTGTACGCAGTAAATAATGGATTGTAGTATTGTAGTACCAACTTCTAACTGATAGAAAAGAGACAACGGTGTGTTAATTGGTGTTCTTCAGCACATTTTATTTTATTTTATTTATTAGTTTGTTTACTACTTAATGAAGACTGTCCCAGACAGCAGTTTTCAGATGTAACCTCAACACATCACCGTTGTCGTTGGTACATGAAGGCAGGGTTGGATCAAAGCTTTACATTATTAGTAACTTGTTCTGTGCATGAAAATAGTCCGTCTTCATCAGTGCACCCCCCCAATAAACAGAGATAAATAAAATAAACTGCCCCTGTATATGCTGTCAGTTCAAACTAATTTTATTGCCAAGTCCAGAAGCAAACACTTCAAAATACTGTCTTCAAGGTTACAAAACTAGAATGGCAGCACTTTATGTAGAAAAAGGTAGCCAGTGACAGCATGGCGCTTCAGATACAAGTATCACCAATGGGAAGACCGACACATTCTTTAGAGTCACTCAGTGTTTTTATGTTGCTAATATAGAGTGTACATAGCAGTTATAAATATTTAATACTGAGCTCTTCATTGAGACTTAAAATATTAAAATTTACATCCTGGTCTCTTTGAGAACATTAGTGTGCAATTCAGAACACTGAAACATTGGAAACAGCTTTAATAGCTGGTAATTCTGTGCATGTTCAAGCAAAACATATTAAAGATAGTACCGTTGCGAATGCACCTTAAGTGCTTCAGTGTGCACTTTCTGTAGTTTGGTCTATGTAATATTTTCAACATGGACAGTGTGAAACAACTGCTTGGTTTGTAACAGCGTTGATAGGTTTTATGTTAAGAATATGTTTGTTAATATAACGAATTGTGGTATAGTCCCTGTATGGGTAATTGGGACAACCTTTGCAGACTTGAGAAGCCCTCTAGTGTGTAGAGGAACTGGGAAAAGTGTCTCAGTTGACTGGGTGCTCTATGAAATGGGTGGATAAGTAGCCATGGGGTAAGGGCCCGATATGTTACCCAGTATATTATCCGCGAGAGCGATATGCCAGTATGATTTTATTTTTCTAGAAATTACCAAACTGAATTAGGAGGCATCCTTGGTGATAAGATGTGTTATTGATAGAACACCTTCTTACAAAACTCATCCAGTTCATGATTCTGTAGACCAAAGTACTCTAGTGAGGGATTGCTATAAAGCACAGTCATTGCACTACCTAGGCCGCAGTCTGTGATGTCAGGATGATAGATGTGCTCATCTTAAGAACAAATTGAACAAGCTCTCCCGAAACTTTCTATAGGACGAGGATTTAATTAAATGCTGTGGATATGCACTGCTTGTCTCTACAGGTGTTTACAGAGGTCTGGTTTATGTATATCATTGTAGCTGTCTTCACATTTCCTGATATTTTCTGTAACTTCAAGAAGTTCACTTCTAGATTCCTGCATATTTCTTGTAAATGATGTGCTCAAAGACTGAGTTAAGTCTGTCCTTCAGCCCCACAATTGCAGTGTGGTTTGTTTTTTCACTGCTTTGGATGTTTCCCAACGGTTTGCTACTACTGACAGACTTTTGAAGTAAGATGTAACAAATGTATGTTATGCGGAGTTGTGGGAAGCCCCTCAGAATTGGATGCATATTATCACCCTTATTGTCTCTTGGATGGCCTCTCAATCTGTATCATCTATGCATGGATTTTCTGCACGTCATAAAAGTATATAGTTATGTTTTGTTTTTATTGCTTGATTTTGATTGTGGTGTGGTCAGATTGTGCTTGGTTCATGTATGTTAACCACAGTGGGAAGTGTAGGGACTCTGCCCTCCTTTTTGTCTGGAACATGATGATAGCTTGGGCACGTTAAAAGCTTGTATGCCTTTCATATCTCTCAACATCTTGGCACAAGAAATCTAAACATAGCCTAATTAATTGGGGGACAACAGCCCTAAAACAGGGGCAAGTTTTCAAATGTTGCTCTTATAAAGTTAGTTGGAGTAACAGGATTTGTGTTAGCATGCATTTTCTGAAGGACAAGATGTCAGAAACTCAATGTATGTCATTATTTAATTACTTCATTCCACCATGATTTCTCATAAGACCATATATTTTATGAAGAACAGACCTAAAATATGAGGCAAAAATCTAGACATTTGAAAGGTATGAAGCCTTTGCTTGCAGAACCTAAAGTGACTTCCAAAGTATGCTGTAATGGGGGATATCATCAGTAGAATTCTCAGCAGTTGATTGTTAGCCAGGTAAAGCCATCAGAGGCAATTGCCCATTTCCAACTTGACCTTGGAGCAATGCCTGATTCAGTGGTTTGCTCAGAACTGAAGAAAAATTGGAGATTGACTAAAGCAAATTCAAGACTGTAAGATGCAGCTTTTTAGCTGCTATTAGCCTTAATTCATTGCATTAAATTGGCTTCTCACAAATCCACAGATATAATTAAATACAACTCCGTAGTTTATTATATATACTGTGAAGAATTATTGAGTATGTAGTATGAAAATTAGTGTTTATTTATTCTGTTAATTATTTACCTTACAATCCAGTTTAGTGATCTGATCTACAAACCCTTTTCAGCCAAGACCAAGGCCAGTTAGGCAGTTAACAGATTATAGTTTAGTTAATTACCCCTGTTGTGGTGGGCCATGGCTAAAAGGGGTCCATGATGACCAGTTCACTTCTTGGATTAAATTATTCCTTTGGCAGGATGGATTTTTTTTTAATTACTAGTCAGTCGCCATTGACTGGCTTGAAGTGTCAGAAAGCAGTTTGTGCTGCTTACAAGTGTGTGTGTGTGTGTGTGTGTGTGTGTGTGTGTGTGTGTGTGTGTGTGTGTGTGTGTAGGTTACTGCTCAAGCTAGATTGGGGTGTCGTTTAAACCTACAGAAGTATGTACTTTTGAGTAGCATGATGTCTGTGTAATTCAATAGTTCATAAAGTACATTTATCAAACTCTTATGACTGAATTAAAATTTTATTGATTGTAAGCTGTCAGACAACGTGATATTGGTATTCATTGATAGTGTAAACTTCTTTCATGGCGGTCAGGATGTGTTCAAATACAGAGATTCCTTTTTTTTTTTGTATCTGCATAATACAGTGTGTAGGGGATGGTGATGCATCAGTGTTGAAATTTAACTGCAAGAGTCCAGCTGGGCGCATTGCATTTTCACAAGAGGCCTTGGAAGAAAAACGGTGTAGTTGCATCACTGAGACATTCCAACAGTATTAACAATGTGTATGAATTATGCAATGCAGAAACAATTTATGGTCAATACATAGTAGGTAATATGAGTTCCAGCATGTGCTGGAACTTAACATCCCTAAAAACATGACTTAGGATATGAAGACGTATAATATGAATTGTCTTAAGTACTGAGGGAAGTGATAGGTTTGTAGACATGTGTTAATTAACAGAACTATTTCTGAAGATTCAAAGATGAGGAAGAGAAAGAAAGGTTAGATAACAATAAAGTGTAAAAAAGTAAAAGAATAATTAAATTTTTTTTTTTTAACAAACATTTGTGCTGTTCGTACAACACAGGTTTGAGGACAGCCTTCCTGAATGAGAATTTAGCAGTAATTCACCGTAAACATGTGTCTTGATTTACATGCTATGAAAGAGTTTGTTTGCTTCAAAAAGTATAACCTCTTTGAATGAAAAAATTGTTTTCTGATAACAGAACCATGATCAAAAGCTTCTTGAAAGCCTTTTAGCTGTAGGCTGGACTTAAATCACTTATGTAACAGGCATCTGCAAAGGTGCTTTTTATATTTTCGCCTGATTTATTGGCTCATTAGGCACAAGGCTACTTCAGAAGGAGGGACAAATGTAACATCAAGAGTGACACTTGTTGAAATATTTTTTCCAACCAACCCCCTCCAAAAAAAGACGAAAGGGAGCTAACTTGCATTTGTTTTGAGAATGTCGTCTGCAGGGGCTGCCTGTATGAAGGCAGCTTGAGGGGAACTTCCTGTGGTGTGCATGTGACAGCATATAGAGAAGTGTTTTTTTTTATTTATTTATTTTTTTGTGTGTAGGACTGGTACAGAGGCATGATTTACACATGAAAGGAAAGGGGGTTGGTTAGAAGAAGCAAGTTAGAACTCCAGGATGTACTGGGCAACGAAAAGAAATGAGAAGCAGAGATCAATCTGAGTTTTGTTTTCTTGACATATAATTCTTCTTCTTTAGACAACCCTGTTCTTATGCAGCAATACATCAAAGGCCGTGGGGTGGACTTTTAGGGATGGAATGAGTTTTCTGTCTTTATATCCTTGATTTAGTGTCCCCTTGCCGCCGCAACCATGCATGTTGTATTTACAGTAAAGGAAAACTTTGTTTAGCTTTCCTTTGATGTGTAGTTGTTTTTTAAAGCTTTGTTTATTCAGCAGGATTGACTCTTTGATGGAAATGCTTCACTTCTTGTAATAGTGCCACAGATTAGCAGACAGGCAATCAGAATCTCAGATCAGTATGCTAAGGCGTGCAGTACATGCAGTTCGCTAATCAGCAATGTCGCCGCCTCCTGCTATTTTATTTGGATTTTTTTTTTTTTTTATCGCCTGTAAATTTTGAAGGCTCTCAGAAGCATATAACGTAAGATAATTTTAATTGAGTAGAAACCTGCTGACCCACATTTATCTTAAACTACTCCAAGGATCTTGGAACAAACATTACACATCCATCATAGAATTAAATGTTGAGTCTTGGATGCTGTAGTAACATATTTCTGTAATCATCAAGAGGCAGTACCTTCCAGGTAGAAGGTTTTTAACAGCATTTTTAGCTGTACATCTTTTCCAAAATTTGTCTAGTTATATGGGGGGGTGCTTACCAACATGCACTTAGTTGAAAAACTTCCAAAGGGACAGGGGTCATTGTAACATATGTGCTCTGCTGTGTGTTTGTTATGGTAAGGACAGAATTTTCAGTGCTATGTTTACATTTTCTGGAATCAGTTTAATTCAAAATTTGTAGCCATGTATAATTATTTTCTTGCAAATACCTCCAGTTACTTTTTCCCGCTAAGCCAAGTGGGACCCTTATGCTCTTCGTGTTTCACTGCTGCAGTCATCACCTGTGGGTTATCCCTGCGGTGGTAGCCCTCAGCTGGCCTGAATACCAGAGTCAATGTTTTTCTGTGTCAGCTGCTGTCGCTTGCTGCCTGACATCAGTGCTATAAAGGAAGGCAGCTGACGCCACTACATCAGTCTGTCTTGCCATGGAGCCTGTAGCAGAAGCAGTTCGTAAATGTGCCGGTCGGTCACTACCAGAGTTTGAATTACAGCTGAAACCGTCAAAAAGCTAAGTACCCCGTTGGGGATCCTTTTTTCTTGCACTAACCGATGTCTGAAAAAGTTAACAATTGTCTTGCCTCTGGAAAGCAAATACCACACCGAGACTTCCATTCATACTGCATCACTTGTTTAGGCCCAGACCACGATGTCCCCCTGTTGCTGTTTCTGCGCCCTCTTTAACGCGAGAACCATTCGTCATAGAGCTCTAATTGTAGCCAGGTATTTTCGTCTTCCATCTTCGCATTCCGAAATGGCGTCCATTAGCCAACAATCCGTAGACATCACGAAAAAACTTAAGGATAAAGATAAGAGACAGACCACACAAGGCTAAGCCTTCCGACGACTCTACCGCTGAGCATGTCATCAGTGAAGCAGCTTCGCAGCCCCTGATGCCCGATTCGATACCTTCACAGGCCTCTACTGCGACCCTTTCGGAGTCCGGTATGCCGCAGAAATCTTCTTCATCTTACGAGCCTTTGGTTGTCTGTGCCTTGGTTTGGTCCGGAGCTGCGACACAGGCATTGGCTTCCGAGGAGGTTTTTCGCACTACCGATTTGGAATCCGTTCCTTCTGCCTCCCCACCAGAAGATCTTTCCTTGGGGGAAACCCTTCACACCCTCAGGGAACATTTCCACTGAGAATCCCAGGACTTCCCTCCGTCTAAGAAAAGACTAAGAGAATTTCTAGACCTGCCCCAGCACCGACCCTTGGCCATCCCTCCAGTCTTAGAGGTGGTTGATGATGTCTTCCATGAATCCAGCTTAACTCCTGACGCCCTCCCACCTGCTCCCAGAAAACCTGAGAGGTATTACAGAGTACCGGATTCTCACAAATACCTGTACAGAAATCCTGCTGCAGACCCGGAGGTCATTACACAGGAACCAAAAGGAGCTAAGGCTTTTTCTGCAAAGAATCCTATTCATCCTGACTAGGACTCCAAAGCTCTGGACAGATGGGATAAAAAAGTATACACCTCTGCAACCTTAGCTATCAAAGCACTCGGCTCTCAGTTCCACATGTTAAAATATCGACAACACACTTTGGAACTATTAAAACAAATGATTTCAACCTTTACTGACTGTACCAATTCGAAAGAGTTAGCAGATTTACTGCACTCTACTTGTCAAGTGGCTAAACACGCATTACACTGTGGATATGATGTCCTAGAAGCCTCAAGCAGGGCAGCAGTGTCAGGATCTGT
This sequence comes from Protopterus annectens, assembly GCF_019279795.1. Taxonomy (NCBI): domain Eukaryota; kingdom Metazoa; phylum Chordata; order Ceratodontiformes; family Protopteridae; genus Protopterus; species Protopterus annectens. The sequence goes on from NC_056742.1 coordinate 416,164,828, forward strand.
CATTAGGAGACATGCATAGTTGAAGGAACAATCTCTCCCTGATCATGTCAAATCTAAATTACTTGATGCACCCTTGAATAAGGACCGCTTGGTTGGAGTAAAAGCAGAAGAGGTGCTTAAACAATGGAAGACCAAGCAAAATCTGTGCAAACAGTAAAAGATTTCCTTCAGGTACAGCCTCCTAGGTTCAGCAGGAATTTTCCCTCAAAACACTGGTCCTTTCCTGCACCTAGCAGACAGGGGCACGGTAAGCCCCCGCAGGGACAGACCACCCAGACTCCTATCCCAGGGACAGCAGAGTATCAAACAGTGGACCATTTCCACTCCAAAGGCACTGACTTCTAAGCCATCCCTCTGTGGCAAAAACTCTCAATCACTCCCTCTCCACCCTCTGCCCTCTTTTCACTCACCAAAAACTAGAAAGAAGGCTCTCCCTCTGCAAAAAAAAGTGGCTTTCTGTAGCAAAGGATCAATAGGTCTTAAAGATAATTTTTCAGGGATACAAATTCTCCTTCAGCGAACTTCCAATTCCAAGAGGATACCCAGACTTGCCTCCAAATCAGTGGGCAGAAGCATTGAAACAAGTCCAAACTCTCGTATCCCAAGGGGCAGTAGAACCTGTCCCCTCAGATCAAACCGGTAAAGGCTTTTATTCTAGACTATTCCTTGTTACCAGAAAAGAGGGCACTTGGCGCGCCATCCTGGATCTATCCATTCTGAACACCTTCCTGGTGGTCCTCAAATTCAAAATGCTAACTTTACAGCAGCTGCTGCCTATGCTGTCAAAAAATGCCTGGTTAGTTACCCTAGATTTAAAAGATGCCTACCTCCAAATCCCCATAAGGGAATCCTGCAGGAAATTCCTTCACTTCAAAACAGGCTCACAAGACTTTGTTTTCCGCACTACCCTTTGGCTTATCTAGTGCTCCCATTGTATTCACCAAATGCTTAGCCCCGGCCATAGCCTTTTTCAGACAGAAAAATATACAGATTTACCCTTACTTGGACGACTGCCTTATTCAGGCAGATTGCAAAGAGAAGCTCCTCAAGGACCTCCTCTTTGTCAAAACCGTCCTAACCTCCTTAGTGTACACCATCAGCAAGAAGAAATCAAAGCAAGCACCCACCAGGAAGATCATTTTCTTGGGAGCGCTGCTGGACACAGCATCCCAAATGGCCTTGCTATCCCCAGAAAAGTAGAGCTTCCTGCCTCTCTATTTTACCCAGCTGGCTTCCAGAAGTCATCTCACTGTGAGGAAGTTCCTGCAAGCCTTGGGGTACATGGCATCTTGCATCCTTCTAATTCCTCTGGCCAGGCTTCACATGAGAAAATTTCAGTGGTACCTAAAGAACCTTTGGTGTCAGCACTCTCAACCTCTGGAGGCCTCTCTAACTCTGATCCCCTGTGTAAGGGCCGAGTTTCTTTGGTGGGCAGGGGCCTGTGCCCAGAACAGGGGACTTTCCTTCACCCTCCGCCCAACCGGGCAAACCATTATCACCGACGCCTCAGACATAGCTTGGGGCGCTAACCTAGAAGGCAGGTGCACCCAAGGTCTTTGGGAGGCCCAGCACCTTCTCTTACACATCAACCAGATGGAAATGATATCAGTACAAAAGGCTCTGACATCCTTCAAACCCCATATCAAGCCAGGGCTTTTCCTTATCAAAACAGACAACACCACAGTAATGTGGTACATCAACAAACAGGGAGGGACCCAATCTTACCCTCTGTGCAGGCTAACCATGAACCTCTGGCTGACGGCCTCTTCCATGGGGCTACACCTGATAGACCAGTACCTACCCGGGATCAGCAACAACCTGGCAGACCACTTAAGCAGAAACTTACAGGACCCCCACAAATGGCAGCTCCACAGAAAAATCTTTTTACAAGTCACTCAGGCGTGGGGGATTCCGGAGGTGGATCTCTTTACTTCGCATCTCAGCCATCAGCTGAAAAAAATTCTGTACCAGGGAGTATCACCACCTAGCGTGGAAGGGTGGATGCCTTGACCTTCCCCTGGAACACTCTCTTTGTGTACGCATTCCCTCCTTTGCCTCTTATTCCCAAGGTACTGATCAGAATAAGGGAGGAGAGACCAAAGGCCATCCTCATTGCTCCAGATTGGCCCAGACAACATTGGTACCCCTTTCTGCACAGCCTGACATCACTGCCTCTCAGGCAGCTTCTCCTGACCTCAGACCTCTTAACTCAGGTGGTGGGGGGGGAGCTGCACCCAGACTTGCAGACTCTCAAACTGTCAGCATGGCTAATACTCTAAAGGCAAACAAGGGACCCCTGTTAAGCAAACAGGTCCTAGACATTATCACAGAGGCCAGAAGGCCCAGCACCAGAAAGGCTACTCAAGAAAATGGAAAAGATTCTGCTCCTGGAGCCAGTCCAGAGGGGGCAAAACCTCACAACCTTCCATCCCTCTTATCCTGGACTACCTAGCGGAGCTACTTAATAGTGGCTTCTACTTCTCCTCTATTATGTCCACGTCTCAGCAATTTCAGCTCATTTTGATACAGAACAGCCCCTGTTCTCCCATTCTTTGATTAAACTTTTCCTCAGAGGGGCTTCTAGTATCAGACCTCACAGAAGGCCACCCACTCCAGCCTGGGACATGAATTATGTTTTGGAAAAACTAACTTTACCACCCTTCGAACCTGCTGCTTCAGCAGAACTAAGATACCTCTCCTGGAAGACTGCTTTTCTCCTATTTGTCACCTCAACCAGAAGGGTTTCAGAACTTCAGGCACTGATGGCCATTGAGCCCTTCACCATCTTCCATGCAGACAGGGTCTCCCTGAGCACTAATCCCTCCTTTATGCCCAAGGTGGTATCTAATGTAACTCTCAACCAGGCCGTACATCTACCCACCTTCTTTCCTAAACCTCAAAACAAGGGGTAAAGAATTCTGCACTCACTAGACATGCACAGACAGCTCAGATATACTGTCTGAACCATAGTAAACCCTTCAGGAAAACAGACCAACTACTTGTCTGCTTTGCCTCAGGGGCAGAGGGGAAGCCCATTTCCAAGTGAATATCACATTGTATCCATTTCTGCTACATATTGCATGGGACCCCCCCCCCCCCCCAAGTCTATTCAAACCCATTCCACTAGGGCAGCTTCCTCAAAGGAGTTCCTACCAGGGACATCCTGGAAGCTGCCACCTGGACTTCTGTCCATAACTTTACCAAGCATTATCATCTACCTCTATTTTCTAAGGCTAGGGCAGGGCTTGCCTGGTTATCTGCTTGCAGTAGCCCTCAGTCGGCCTGATTTAACAAAGTCTTGGGTCCTGCATCGGTTGCTGTCCCTTCTTCTGTGACGTCAGGTCATCAGGGGTATAAAACATGCAGCCGACACCATTACATCAGTCTTTCTTGCCGTGCGGTGCCCGAAGCAGAAGCAGTTTGCAAGTGCCGGTTGGCCGACTCTTGAAATTTTCGTTTTCGAGTTTCAGAACTGAAGTCTTCAACTAAAAGCCAAGTACCCCGTTAGGGAAACTTTTTCTTGCTCTAAACCGATGTCAGTAAAAGTAAATAATTGCATTACTAAACCTCAGCACAAAAATAAATAGGATATGCTGGAGGGACAGATTCATTTCCCAGAGGCTCCCCTCACTCTGGAATAGAATCCCAGTTCATGTTAGACATAGCCCCTCGCTGACCCTCTTCAAGCGAAATCTGGACACGTGGATGGGAAATTGCAAATTCACCCCTGGGATCTCTTCTGTGTCCCTGCTAGACAAAGGCACAGTAAACTAATCTTAAAAGGGTACCTTCTGTGACCTACTTTACAGAGGCACAGTAGGCTAATCTAATAGGGAGGTGGAAGCCAAATACACTCTGGCTAGGCTTATAAATGCCCTAGGGCAGATAGCCTAGTATCTACCTATGAACTTGTGGAAAGCAAGTACCTCTTAAAGATTTTCATTCGTACTGTATTCCTTGCCTAGGCCCTGACCACGACGTACCTCGCTGTCGGTTTTGTGCCTTATTTAAACCACAAACTATATGTCGTCGGTATATTTTCGCTTCTAAATATTTGGTGCTCGGTTCAATTATCCTGATATGTCTTCGGTAAGCCATCCGACTACCGACATTCTGAAAAAACTGAAAGATAAAGACAGAGACAGGCCACCTATGTCCAAACGTTGCCGACGACGCTTCTCCTAAGCCAGTCGCCAGTTCACCAGTACTCAGTGAGGCGCTTTCGCAGCCTCTGATACCTGCTATTTCAGATTCGCAGGCCTCTACTGTGACCCATTCGGAGTCCGGTATGCCGTGAGATGCTTCAACTGTGGAATCTGCAATGTCTCTACCTTGGATGGGTCCGGAGCCGCTGTGCAGGCATCGGCTTCTGAGGGTGTATTCAGGCCTACTGACTTTGGTATTAAACCAATGCCATCTTCTTCTTCAAGGCCTAAAGCTCGATCCATACCTAGAAAACTGAAGCCCAGACCACATGGTCAGGCCTCTATGCCTAAAAAATAAATAAGAATGGCTGAAGACCTTATTACTTTAATCAGGGGAAGCCAGCCTTCCCCCTCTGAGACCTAGGACTGAGTTTGCTTATGATACTTCGGACCAGGATTCTGAATTTTCTGTTTCCACTGATGACTAGGATTTACCCTTATCTACCTATGAGGATTCTGATGCTGAGAACTTTATTCCCTCTGCTTCTCCCCCAGAGGATTTCTCTTTTGGTGAAACCTTGCATACCCTTAGGGAGCATTTTCACTGGGAAAGCCAGGATTACTCTGATTCTAAAAAGAGGCTTAGGGATTTCTTACTACTGCCCCAGCACAGGCCTTTAGCCATACCTCCTGTACTAGACATTGTTGATGATGCCTTTTCGGAATCTAGCTTGGCCCCAGACTCTTTACCTCCTGCTCCCAGAAAACCTGATAGATATTACGGGGTCCCTGACTCTCACAAGTTCCTTTTTAAAAATCCTACTGCGGATCCTGAAACCATTTCACAGGGACCCAAGGGCATTAAAGCTACTACTGCCAAAAATCCTACCCCCTCTGATAGAGACTCCAGGGTGCTGGATAGATGGGGTAAGATGGTTATACACTTCTGTAACTTTGGCCATTAGGGCCTTAAACTGCCAGTTTCGTATCAGCAGCATATTATTGGATTGCGTAAACAGAACATTATGTTGATTCCTGATTGTGCTGAAAATAAGGATTTACAGGATTTGCTGCATTCAGCTGAACAAGTTGGAAAACATACTTTGAGTGTGGTTTTGATTCATTAGAGGCATCTTGCAGGGCTGCTGTAACTGGGTCTGTACTTGGAAGGCATGCTTGGCTTCAGGAGCAATCCTTGCCAGATCATGTTAAAGCAAAATTACTGGATGCTCTCTTAAACCAGGACTGCCTGTTTGGCAACAAGGCAGTAGAAGTTCTTAAAAAGATGGAGGAAAAAGCTAAATCTATGCAAACTGTTAAAGATTTTTTACAAGTACAACCTCCAAGGTTTAGTAGGCATTGGCCTTCCAAGAATTGGTCCTTTCCTGCCTCTTCCAGACCTTCTCAGTCCAAACCCAGACCTAGCAGAGCTCCCAGGTTTCAGTCCCAGGGTACGCACAGGACTAAGCAGTGGGGGGGGCCTCCACTTCCAAATCTGGGAGTAATAACCCCCCCCCCCCCCCCCGGTAAACTGTCTCAATGACTTCTTATTAAAACTCCAAGCACTTCTCAACTGACTGCCCCTTTGGGGGGAAAGATTGCTCTTCATGCAAAGAACTGGGAGCTCATTACCCAGGACAAATGGGTTTTAAATACAGTGTCCCAGGGATACAGATTTCACTTCCACACGTTACCAACACCAAGCGGATGGCCATATCTACCCCCAAATCAGTGGACAGAGGCACAAAAGCAAGTACTTTCTCTCTTAACCATGGGGGCTATTCAACTGGTACCAGAAGAGGAAAAGGGACAAGGTTTCTACTCAAGACTTTTCCTGGTACCCAGAAAAGACAGTTCATGGCATCCTATCCTGGACCTCTCTACTCTAAACACCTTTTTGGTGATTCCAAAATTCAAAATGCTGACTCTTAACCAGTTGCTCCCTATGTTAGGCAAAGACGCCTGGTTGGAAACACTAGATCTGAAGTAGTTAACTTCATTTGTGCAGCAACCTATGAGATTCGGATCCGACCTCGGATCTGAGCCGGCAGTTTTCAACAGCTTTAGATCTGAGCTCCAAGCTCCTCCCCCTGCCCATAATCCCCTACCAACCCTGACTGACCTCAGATCTAGTTTGCCGCGGTTTACTTCAGCAGCTTGATCCCGAGTTCCAGGCGTTGTTCGTAATTTTCATGAGAAAATTTTACTTTTCTAACCCCTTTTACTTAACTTTTGTTGTGATTGTGTTTTCAGGTCCCTTATCCCTTAGAACCACCTTAGTTTAATTTATTTTGTTCTATATTTTAACCTTCCCCCTCCCTTCGTGGGTCCGTCAGGGTTGTGTGTGTGTGTGTTTGGGGCCTAGTGTGTGTGGTTTTTTCCTTCTAATATGTCTGAGGTCCCAAAGTTAGTGTTTTAGAAGTGCACCAAGTGTGGCCATAAGCTGTCCCCAGCGGATGGCCACACTCGGTGTGTGATGTGCCTTGGGGGGTTGAACACCTGTCCTCTGGTTGTACCATCTGTGCAGCGTTCAACCCCAGGGCACTCAAGAACCGGAGGTCTAGGCTGATTCTGGCGGGTCTTCTGCCCCCGGACTCGGCTTTTACCTCCGGTCCTCCCGTGGCTCCCGCTGTGGCGGCCGCCACTCCTGCTCCCCTCTCCCCGGCCGGGACTCAACCTCCCACCTTAGGCCCGGAGGAGAGGGAGGCTAGGAAAGAAAGGAGGAAGGAGAAGCACCACAAGTGGAGGGCCGAGGCCTCCGCTTCAGCCCCCCCCCGGCTAAGCGGGCTTCTCCCTCCAGGACTTCTGGGTTTCCTCCTTCTCTGATCCGGTCCCCGTGCTTTTCACCGGGTCCTGAGGAGGAGGAGACCCGATCTCCGTCGAGGTCATCGAGGCGACACTCCCGCCCCGCCTCGGTGGCCTCGTCGAGATCTACCCGAAGTCTCACCGATGCAGATTTGGACCGGATGATGAGAAGATTCCTCCAGGCCCAACTGCAGATGGGAGTGCTCCTGCCTCCCCCCCCCTCCGGGGGGGAGCTAGACCCCCTTCTTTGCCCCTATAGCTCCTTCTTCATCCCGTTTCCCGAGTTCGGAGTCTTTGGAGCCTGGCAGCCTTGAAGCCGGGGGTGTGTCGGCGCCAATGGTCTCGGGTGCTTTGGCTCCGACACTTCCCTCGAGTCTGTCGGGTCCATTCTCTTCGGATCCGAGCTCTCGGAGCCGAGGGCTGAGCTCCGGCTCCGGCGGTATCGGCATGGCTTCGGCTCCGTCCATGTCGGAGCATGCTGGTCCGTCGGATCCGATTGCTTCGGCGCCGGCTCCGATCGGAGGGAGGGTCTGCTCTCAGATCCCAGAGAGAGCAGTTCTCCCTCGGCATTCGATGTGGTGGAGAGGATTCTGTCGAGGGATTCCAGGCCCCCGGCCCTTGCCATGGCTCCACCCTGCACTCCTTCTCATATGGGTCTGACTTCCATCACCCGGCCCCAGGGACAGCCTGCTCTAATGTAGTTCCATTGGAACAAGACGTTGCTGATGAGACCTCCTCGGACAGCGAAGGTGCAAAAGGAGGCATCTGGACTCCCCCGAGTCCTTGACTGAGGACACGGATTTGGAGGAAGGGGAAGGCTCCCCAAGATCACCCTCCGAAGATGTCTCATTTGATGACATCATGGAGATGCTCAGAATTAGGGGGGGGGGGGTGGTCTGCCCCAAAGCCTACCTCGGACGAATCCGTGTTCCTGGAGGTGTTTGAAGCAGGCCCGTCTACCTCTTGGGTGTCCCCTCCGGCCGACCCCCTGGTAGACTTGATTACTACCAGGGCGTGGAAGGAGCCGGACACTGTGGAGCCAGTCCCCAAGCGCCCGGACAAGATTCTCAGCCCACCCTCCGACAAATCCCACTGGAGCAAAGGCCCCCCTGTAGATGCCATGTTGGTGACGGCGGCCACCAAGAGGGAACTTGCTCAGGAGAGCCCCTCGGTTCATCCCCCGAGCAAGGAGTCTCGGTCGATGGACCGCCTAGGGAAACGGGTGTTTAGTTTGGCTACCTTTTCTGTGAGGTCGCTGAACTACATGGCACATGTGCTACTACTGCAGCGGGACCGTATCAAAGAGTACACTGCGTCGCCCCCCGAGTCCATGTTGGCGGAGGACAAACAATTGCACTCCACCCGGATGGCCACTCTACGATCCATATCTAACACCTCTATGCGGCTACTGTCTCATGCCACGGAAGGAGCCGCTAGAGCCAGCGGAGCGGGCCTCGTTATGAGACGTCAGGCCTGGCTCTGGCACTGTGATTTCGCGGAACCCTTTAAGGCGTCTTTCGCTAATGCCCCTTTTGATGGTTCTGCCCTCTTCGGCAAAACCGTGCGAGATACTTTGGTCCAGAGCGAAAAGGACGGGAAGACGTTGTCTGCCATCGGAGTCCGCTTCTCTGCTCCCCAGAGGTCCTTCTGTAAAAACCAAAAGGGACAGAAGAAGATGTGGTTCCGGAAGTCGCAACAGTCTCGTCCCGCTCCGGACTCCCAGCCCCTCCACCGCAGAGGAGGGCAGGGTGGATGCCACCCTAGAGGCAGAGGGGGCCCGCAGAACTTTGGATCCAGAGAACCCTTCTCGGACCAACCCACGCAACACCCGAGGGGTTGCCAGACTGCTCCACTCTAGAGGCAGTCGGGGGGCGTTTCTCGAAGCACCCAGCAGCTTGGGAGTCCATCACAACAGACCGCTGGGTGCTTCGCATCATATCCAGAGGATATCGGATTCCCTTCTCTCGTTACCCACGCAGCCTACCTCCCCGATGTCCCACCCGATCAGAGGGAGGCCGCAGCAATGGAAATCCAACACTTGCTGGAAAAAAGAGCCATCCAACACGTCCCCCCAGACCAGTGCGGGTCCGGGTTTTACTCCAGGTTCTTCTTGGTGCCAAAAAAAGACTGGGGACTTGAGACCAATCCTCGACCTCTCTTCCCTGAATCTGTCAGTAACCAAAGAGAAGTTCCGCATGGTCACTCTTCAATCCATTCTCCCTCTTTTACGGGAGAACGATTGGATGTGCTGTATAGACCTCAAGGATGCGTACTACCACATTCTGATGGACAGGCGAACCAGGAGGTTCCTCCGCTTCCGGCTAGGAGCCAGTCATTACCAATTCAGGGTCCTCCCCTTTGGTCTCACCACAGCCCCCAGGGTGTTCACCAAAGTGTTAGCAGTGATAGCGGCCCACCTGAGGCTCTAGGGAATTCATGTCTTCCCGTACCTGGACGACTGGCTCCTGACCGCCCCGACAAGGCATCTACTCTGCGCAGCCAGAAACTACTTTCTTCGTCTAGCTCCCCGGCTGGGGATCACTATCAACATAGAGAAGTAGTCTCTTACTCCAACTCAGACTATAGACTTCATAGGTGCCAGATTAGACACGAACAGACTCCTAGCTTTCTTGACCTCAGACCAGCTACTAACCCTGAGGCTACACGTGCAAGCCATTCTGCAATCTCTAGCTCCCCTGGCGGAATTGGTCCTGAGGGCTCTTGGCTCTATGGCGGCAGCAATCAACCTATTGCCAATGGCTCGGTTGAACACGAGGGTCTTACAATGGACCCTTCAGGTGCAGTGGTCCTTTCTTCACTATCCTCTGAGCCATCCCGTTCCAGTTAGCAGGGCTTGCAAGAGGGCTGTCCTATGGTGGCTCCAATCCCCGGACCTCCAGCAAGGACGCCCCTTTTCTATGACCCCTCCACTAGCCACGGTGACCACGGACGCCTCCAGCCTCTGGTGGGGGGGGGCATTGTTCGGGCAGGACAGTCCAAGGCACGTGGGATCTCACGGAGACTTCACTGCATATCAACGTCCTAGAGATGAGGGCAGTGCCGTTAGCATTGCAAGCACTTCAGGACCTTCTTCCTGTAGGAACGATTGCGATTCAGATGGACAATGTCAGTTGTCTGGTACATCAACAAACAGGGGGGAACCAGGTCTTACCCACTCTGCCGAGAGGCCATGAGGGTGTGGGAATGGGCGATCTCCACCAACCGCTTTCTTGTAGCAACGCACATTCCGGGACGGTCCAACATCCTAGTGGACAAACTAAGTCGCACCATCCTGTTGCCATACGAGTGGTCTCTGAATCCCGAGATAGCGAATCGGATTTTCGCCAAATGGGGTCAACCCTGTTGCAATCTCTTTGCCTCTCCCTCGAACACAAAATGTTACAACTACTTCGCTCTCATTTCCCCCTCCGGGGAACCCCCGAGAGACTCTCTGGTGCATGCTTGACCTCCCTGTCTTCTTTATGTTTACCCTCCTCTTCCCTTGATGCTGAAGTTTCTTCAGAAAGCCAGTCGGTTGGGGAGCAGAATTATCCTCATTGCCCTGTTTTGGCCTTGTCGAACCTGGTTCCCTTACCTTTGGTCTCATCTGGTGAATCCTCCTTGGATTCTGGATCCCAGTCCTGATCTAATCTCCCAGTCCCGAACCTGGTCAACCTCAAGCTCACAGCTTGGCTGCTCCAGTTCCACTCGTAGCTAGGACTCCCGGCATCTCTTCCCCAGTTAAAACTATTCTAGTAGCAGCGCACAAGCCTTCTACTAGAAGGATCTATAGCAGCAAATGGAAAATTTGGATCCTTTTACAGCTCCCTTGCCCGCTGCATTAGACTTTCTGTCAGGACTGTTCCATCAGGGGGCTAGCTCTTCCACAGTCAAGGTTCAACTAGCAGCTATCTCTCATCACGTGGGAAAAGAACTGGGCCCTTTGATCACCACGAAATTATGCAAGACCTTTTTGAAGGGCACCTTTCTGCTCAGACCGCCAGTGAAGGATGTAGTCCCTCCTTGGGATTTAACGCCGGTGCTTCAGGCCTTGACAGCTCCCCGTTTGAGCCTGCAGCTACAGTAGATCTTAAATTCTTGTCATGGAAAACGGCCTTTCTTGTCGCTATCACCCCGGCTCGAAGGGTCTCTGAACTACAGGCCGTCTGTGTAAAACCCCAATACTTGACCTTTCACAAGGACAGAGTTTACCTCAGGACCAAGCCCTCCTTTCTTCCCAAGGTTGCCTCTGAGTCTAATATTAACCAGTCCATCAACCTGCCGGTCTTTTTTCCTAATCACCATAACAAAGGGGAATACAAATTACACTCATTGGGTGTGCATAGACAACTTCGCTTCTACATCCACAGGACATCTGGTCATAGGAAATCCAACCAGTTGTTCGTCTCCTTTGCCAAATTTAATTTGGGTAAATCTGTGTCTAAAGTCACACTGTCTAGATGGATTTCGCAGTGTATCCTTTTAGCATATGAAAGTTCGGGCAGGCCCGCACCTCAGGGAGTCCATGCCCACTCTACTCGTTCTGTGTCTACCTCTGCAGCTTTTAGAGCTAGAGTCTCTTTGGATGATATTTGCTCAGCAGCCACTTGGGCCTCATCTCATACCTTTATCAATCACTATAAATTGGATATTGTCTCCAGAGGGAGAGCATCCTTTGGCTCTGCAGTGCTCCGGAACATCCTTCCATGAAGGCCGCCCAAGATTTAGGTAGCTGGGCACTCTGTCCCATAGGTTGCTGCACAAATGAAGTTAACTACTTCAGATTACGAAGTTATGTACTCACCATAACGTTCCATCTGAGTAGGTAAACTTCATTTGTCAGCAACCGTCCCTCCATCCTGCCCCCTCACTTGTGAATGTCTTCATACTCAGGTCCATGGGGTTTACCCACTTATCTTGAGAATGATAATTTTATAGCAGTCTCTGCTGTTGGGCAAACTTGATCTGAGGTCAGTCAGGGTTGGCAGGGGATTATGGGTAGGGGGAGGGGCCTGGAGATCGGATATAAAGCTGTTGAAAACTGCCGGCTCGGATCCGAGGTCTGATCCGAATCCCATAGGTTGCTGACAAATGAAGTTTACCTACTCAGATGGAACTTTATGGTGAGTACATAACTTCTTAATTTAAAGGAAGCGTACCTGCACATCCCAATCAGGGAGTCTTGCAGAAGATACCTACACTTCAAAAAATCAGTTTTCTGCACTTCCCATTGGCTTATCTACTGTGCCCAGGGTATTCACAAAATGCCTAGCTCCAGTCATTGCATTTTGCAGGCAAAGAAATATTCAAATATACCCATACCCGGACGATTGTCTAATTCAGGCAGAAAGCCAGAACGTACTTTTGAAACATCTGGCCTTTGTACAAAGGGTGCTAACTTGTCTGGGTTACACCATAAATGAAAAGAAATCACATCTGGTACCCTGTCAACAAATTATATTCCTGGGAGCAAGCTTGAATACAACTTCCCCGATGGCTTTCCTCACGCCAGAGAAACAAATTAATTTGACAAACTACTTCAAACAAGTGGCCACAAAAACCCTGCTATCTGCAAGGCAAATACTACAAGCCTTGGGATTCATGGCCTTCTGCATTCTTCTAATTTTGTGTGGAAGACTGCATATGAGGAAACTCCAATGGTATCTAAAAAGCCTATGGTGTCAACATTCTCAGGATCTAGAAGCAATGATTCCTGTCATACCTTGCCTACGCCTAGAGTTTCTTTGGTGGGCAGAGGCCTGCCACCAAAGAAAGGGGCTACCATTCACACCACCCCCTGCCGCCCAAACCCTAACAACAGATGCATCAGACTGTGCATGGTGGGCTCATCTGGCAGGGAAGTGCATTCAGGGCAAATGGAACCCAAGTCAAATGCACCTGCATATCAATCAAAAAGAAATGTTAGCTGTACAGAATGCTCTGACAGCCTTCAAGGACCACATTCTTCCAGGACAATTAATGATAAAGACGGACAGCACCACTGTTATGTGGTACATAAACAAGCAGGGGAGTACACATTCTTACCCCCTCTGCAGACTAGCCATAGCATTGTGGAACACAGCCCTGAGCTACCAAGTGCATCTACAAGCTCATTTCCTGCCAGGAAAACTAAATAAACTGGACCCACACAAGTGGAATCCGGAACCAAGGATGTTCATCGTGTTTCACTGTTGCAGTCATTACAATTGGGTTATCCTGCTGGCAGACTACCCGCAGTCGGCCTGAATTCCAAAGTCTAGATCCAGCGTCGATTGCTGTCACCTTCTCCCTGACGTCAGTGCGCCAGGGGTACAAAAACTGCAGCCAACGCTATTTTCTTCAGTTTTTCTTGCCGCGCGGTGCCTGAAGCAAAAGCAGTTCGCAAGTGCCGGTCGGCCGACTCCTGAGATTTTCAAGTTCGAATTTCAGATCCAAAGTCTTCATTAAAAGCCAAGTACCCCAATGGGGAAACTTTTTTCTTGCTCCAGACCGATGTCAGAAAAAGTTAATAACTGTATTTCTTGTGGGAAGCAAATACCTCAAATGGATTTTTATTCTTACTGCATTCCTTGCCTAGGCCCTGACCACGACATTGCTAGTTGTCGTTTTTGTGCTAGATTTAACTAGATTTAACCAACGCACTATTAAGCGTCGGTATGATTTTGCATTTCATTACTTTGGCAGAAGATTTAATTATATAATGCCATCGGAACAGCCGACTACTGGAGTTTACAAAAAATGGAAAGAAAAAGAGAGGGACAGGCATCCGAGGTCCAAAACCGACGACAAGGCTTCTTCTAGGCCATTCGCCGGTTCTCAGTGAGGCACTTTCGCAGCCCCTGACGACTGCTACATTAGAGCCGCAGGCCGATACAGACTCCCACGTGGAGTCAACCAGGCCTACAGAAACTCAAGGTATTGGACCTTCGGAAACCATTCCCTCAGATGGGTCCGGAGCTGCTGAGCAGGCATCGGCTTCTGAGGGCATTTTCAGGCCTTCACAATTATATGTTAAAACTACTTCAGCTTCAAAGGCAAAGACTAAAGCAGCTTTAAAGACAAAGAAACAAGTACAACAGCCCCATGGACAGGCCTCCATGCCTAAAAAACAGATGCTCAAAATGGCTGAAGACCTGATTACTTTGATCAGGGGTTCTCATCCCCCTCCTGACAAGAGGCCTAGGCAAGAGGTAGAATATGAATCTTCAGATCAGGTTTCCATTTCATCTGATTCCTCTTCTGATCAGGAATACTCTCTTCTTCCTTATGAGGATTCTGATACTGAAGAATCTATCCCCTCAGCTTGTCCTCCTGAGGATTATTCTTTTGGAGAAACATTGCATACCATGAGGGAGCATTTCCACTGAGAGAGCCAAGGTTATTCAGAATCTAAGAAAAGGCTCAGGGACTTTCTTTTACTGCCTCAGCACAGGCCCCTGGTTATTCCACCTGTGCTCGACAGTGTAGATGATGTATTTTCAGAGTCCAGTCCGACTCCTGACTCCTTACCTCCAGCTCCTGTTAAGCCAGACCGATACTACAGGGTTCCAGACTCCCACAAATTTCTTTTTAAGAACCCTGCTGCTGACCCAGAAACTATCTCTCAGGGTCCCAAGGGGGTCAAGGCTTCCACTGCAAAAAATCCTACCCCCCTCTGACAGAGATTCCAGGGCACTAGACAGATGGGGAAAAAAGATTTACACTTCTGCTACCTTGGCTATAAAGGCTTTAAATTGTCAGTTTCATATGCTTAAATATCAGCAATACTTTATGTCACTGCTTAAACAGAAAATGTTGACAAATTCTGAATGTGCAGAAAATAAAGAAATGCGGGATTTATTGCATGCAGCTGAACAACGTGGAAAGCATACTTTACAATGTGGTTTTGATTCTTTGGAGGCCTCCTGCAGAGCCGCTGTTACGGGTTCTGTCATTAGGAGACATGCTTGGTTAAAAGAACAGAATCTGCCTGATCATGCTAAAGCAAAATTATTAGATGCTCCATTACAGCATGATACCTTGTTTGGTGTTAAAGCAGAAGAGGTGTTGAAGAAAATGGAGGACAAAGCCAAATCTATGCAAACAGTCAAGGATTTCTTACAGGTACAGCCTCCAAGATTTAGCAGACACTGGCCTACAAAGAATTGGTCCTTTCCAGTGTCAGACAGGCCACAAAGAGGCAGATACAGACAGCCTAGAGGCAGATCCCAGCCCCAAGGCTCATACAGGTCTAAACAATGGAGTGCTTCTACCTCCAAAAGCAGAGAAGACAAATCACAGCCATACAGAAAGCAGTCCCAATGACTTTCCCCTGCCAGCGCCAAACATTTATCTTCTGGAAGCTCCTTTAGGGGGGAAACTAGCACTTTTTTCTCAAAACTGGCACCTAATCAGCCAGGACAAATAGGTCTTGAACATAGTGTCACAAGGTTACAGGTTCCACTTTCACACCCTGCCAAGGGCAAACGGTATGCCAGACCTGTCAAAAAATCAATGGGCAGAGGCACAAAAACAAGTTTCATCCCTCATGGACATGAGGGCCATTCAGCAAGTACCACAGCAAGAGCAGGGACAAGGATTTTACTCAAGACTTTTCTTGGTGCCCAGAAAGGACAAAGCCTGGAGGCCAGTACTGGACCTATCTATTCTAAACACATACCTGGATATTCCAAAATTCAAAATATTGACTCTGCAGCAGCTTCTGCCCATGCTGGGCAAGAAGGCTTGGCTTGTAACTTTAGACTTGAGGCATACCTGCATGTCCCAATCAGACAATCATGCAGAAGATACCTCAGATTCATAGCTGGCTCAATGCACTACCAATTCTCTGCACTGCCCTTTGGCTTATCTACTGCGCCCAGGGTCTTCACAAAATGCCTGGCACCAGTAATTGCATTTTGCAGACAAAGAGGAATACAAATATATCCTTACTTGGACAACTGCCTTATTCAAGCAGAGAACAAGGACATTCTACTACAGCATCTGGCGTTTGTAAAAAGTTTAACATGCCTAGGGTACACAGTAAACGAAAAGAAATTAAAACTTGTACCCTCTCAAGAGATAATATTCCTGGGTGCAAGCTTAAATACAACTGCCCAGATGGCTTATCTCATGCCAGACAAACAAAAGGCAACTGACTACTTATTTCAAAAAGCTGGCAACAAACACCCAGTTAACTGCAAGAAAAACTCTGCAGGCTTTGGGCTTCATGGCATCCTGCATTCTGCTAATTCCATATGCAAGACTGCATATGAGGAAACTACAATGGTATCTAAAAAGTGTTTGGACTCAACATTGCCACAAGCCTGGAAGCAATAATTACACTCATTCCCTGCCTGCAGCAGGAGTTTCGATGTGGGCAAAGGCCTGTCACCACAACAAGGGGCAGCCATTCACCATACCCCCAGCCAGACAGACATTGACAACAGATGCATCGGATTATGCCTGGGGGGCCCACATGGCAGGAAGATGTATTCTGAGCTCATGGTCCGCAATCAAAATGCATCTACATATCAATCAAAAAGAGATGCTAGCTGTGCAAAATGCCCTGACAGCATTCAAGGACCTACTTCATCCAGGACAACTACTGATAAAGATGGACAATACTACAGTCATGTGGTACATAAACAAGCAGGGAGGCACACATTTCTATCCCCTTTGCAGACTAGCCATGACTTTGTGAGACACAGCTTTGACTTACCAAGTACATCTGCAAGCACAATTCCTGCCAGGAAGGATAAATACTCTGGCAGATGAATTAAGCAGAAGCCTCATGGATCCCCACAAGTGGAAATTGGATCCACAAGTCTTCAACATGATAAAAAGGAATTGGGGATGCCCAGACATAGATCTATTTACCTCCCCTCACAACTGCCAACTACAGAGATTCTGCACAAGGACTTATCACAAGCAAGCATAGAAAGTGGATGCTCTATCTTTCAGCTGGAAAAACTTAACAGTATATGCCTTCCCCCCACTGCCTCTCCTACCCAAGGTACTCCTAAAGGTCAGAAAAGAGAAGCCAAAAAAGATACTGATTGCCCCAGACTGGCCCCGCCAGCACTGGTACCCAATCCTAAGGAATTTGACTCACTACCCAGCATGGACATTACCTCAAATTCTTCACTTACTGACCCAACAAAACAATCGGATCCTGCACAGCCAACTCGGGACCTTAAATCTGGCTGCATGGCAGATAATGTAGCTTTTCAAAATATACCTCTCTCTTAAAGCGGTGATGGATGTTATCGTGGAGGCCAGGAGGCCCAGTACCAGAAAATCTTATGCAGAAAAATGGAAGAGATTGTGTGCTTGGAACCAGGCACAAGGAATTGACATGATTGTTCCAAATATCCCTCAGGTTTTGCAATACTTAACTGAGATGCTGGACAATGGCCTATCCTTTTCATCAATTAAGATTCATGCCTCTGCCATTTCAGCTCATTACAGTACAGAGCCACCTATTTTTTTCTCATCCTTTATTAAGGCAGTACCTCAGAGGAGCCAAAAACTTACGGCCTCCAAGGAGATCGCCAATACCTGCATGGGACCTCAATTATGTCTTGGAAAAACTCACTCTGCCTCCTTTTGAGCCAGCCGCTACAGCGGATATAACATTTTTATCATGGAAAAAGCTCTGCTCCTAGGAATAACCTCTGCAAGACGAGTCTCAGAGCTACAGGCACTCATGGCGGTGGATCCTTTTATCATTTTCCATCCAGATAGGGTTTCTCTAAAGACAAACCCCACTTTTATTCCTAAGGTAGTTTCCAGTGTGGCCCTCAACCAAACTATTCATTTTCCTACCTTTTATCCAAACCCACAGAATAAGGGCGAGAAACTTCTGCATTCTTTGGACATACACAGACAACTACGCTTCTACTTGGACAGAACCAAAGCTTTCAGAAAGACTGAGCAATTACTGGTGGCATATGCTGCAGGATCACAAGGAAAGGCTATTTCAAAGCAGACTCTTTCAAAGTGGATAGGTCACTGCATTCGTTTATGCTCTTCTCAACATGGCAAATCAGGGGCATTAGGCCATATTCCACCAGAGCAGCAGCCACTTCAGCTGCCTTCCTCAGAGGAGTGCCAACCAAAGACATTTTAGAGGCTGCAACCTGGAGTTCAATGCACACTTTTACAAAGCACTACCATTTACCACTCTACTCCAAATCCAGGGCAGGCTTTGCCACTGCAGTCCTGCAGGGCCTCATAGCCGCTCCTAATTCTATTTAGTTCCAGCCTCCCAACCTTAGCTTTGGGATTCAACCCAATTGTAATGACTGCAACAGTGAAACACGATGAACATAGTACAGTTGTGTACCTACCATAAATGTAGATGTTCGAGTGTATTTACTGTTGCAGTCCAGGGTACCCACCCACCTTCCCCCTTATTTTTGCTGGACCTTATCTGTACTTCTCTATTCTATACAACCTATGTGGTGTATTTGCTTGTAGATGAAGGATATTTGCTTGTAGATGAAGGAAACTTGTTACTTGGTGCATGCATGCTTTATAGACATATTTTAGCCTACCCTTTTTGGGGCACCTGACATCTGGGACAAGAAAAACTGAAGAAAATGGCATCAGCTACAGCTTTTATACCCCTTGAGCACTGACATCAGGGAGGAGGCGACCGCAACCGACGCCGGACCTAGACTTTGGAATTCAGGCCGACTGCTGGTAGCCTGCCAATACATTCGAACATCTACATTTATGGTAGGTACACAACTGTACTGTATTCAACATGTTGACAAGCAGATGAGGGAGCCCAGATATAGACCTGTTTGCCTCCTCCCAGAACTATCAGTTGGACAAATTTTGCACAAGGACTCCCCACAAACAAGCTTGGAAAGTGGATGCTCTGTCCTTCAGCTGGAAAAAACCTATCAGTTTATGCCTTTCCTCCTCTGCCTCTGCTCTCCAAAGTATTACTAAAGATCAAACAAGACAAACCAAGGGCAATTTTGATTGCACCTGACTGGCCACGGCAACAATGGGTACCCTCTCTTGCGCAGTGTGTCACTGTTGGCCCCATGCCACCAGCCTTAGACTCCTACCCTATTGTCTTAGCAGGAGAACCAGATCCTGCATCCCCCGCTTCAAACACTGAACCTAGCAGCCTGGCTAATTACCTGATCTCTCCTTTACCATCCCTCAGTAAACCCATGATGGATATCATTTTAGAGGCAAGGAGGCCTAGTACTAGAAAATCTTATGCTGAAAAATAGAAAAGATTCTGTTCCTGGAACCAATCTCAAGGGATGAGCACAGCAGTGTCCAATTTACCTCAGATTTTACAATACTTAACTGAGATGTTTTACAAGGGCCTGTCTTTCGCTGCCATCAAAATTCATGCCTCAGCCATTTCAGCTCTTTATAACACAGAACCTCTCCTCTTCTCTCATCCACTGCTCAAGCAGTTCCTCAGAGGGGCCAGAAATTTACGACCACCCAGGAGAGCTCCAACTCCAGCCTGGGACCTTAACTTTGTATTGGAGAAACTCACTCTTCCTCCTTTCGAGCTAGCTGCTACTGCAGACTTAAAATTATTTTCTTGGAAAACAGCTTTCCTTTTAGCAATCACTTCAAGAAGGGTATCTGAATTACAGGCCCTCATGGCAGTGGAGCCTTTCATCATCTTTCATGTTCCTCAGGACCAATCCCTACTTCATGCCCAAGGTGGTATCCAGTGTGGCCCTTAAGTCCATTCATTTGCCAACCTTCTTTCCTAATCCACAGAACAAAGGGGAACAGATACTGCACTCCTTAGATGTGCGCAAGCAACTTAGATTCTACTTGGACAGGACTAAACCTCAAAGGAAATCTGACCAACTGCTGGTGGCATTTGCTGCAAGGGCAGAGGGGAAGGTATTTCAAAGCAAACCATTTCCAAATGGATAGACCATTGCATTCATTTCTGCTACAAGCACCATGGAAAACCTATCCCACAGGGGATCGGACCCCACTCAACCAGGGCTTACATCTACCTCTACAGCCTTTCTCAGAGGCGTCTCTATCAGGGACATCCTAGAAGCTGCTACCTGGAGTTCTGTAAATACTTTAACCAAGCACTACCATCTGCCAATTTTCTCTAAATCCAGAGCTGGCTTTGCCACTGCAGTCTTGCAGGGCCTTATAGCCGGCCCTAATGCTTTCTAAATTCCTCCTCCCATCCTTAGCTGCAGCAGTGAAACACGAAGAACATAGTACCATTGTGTACACTTACCATAAATGTAGATGTTAGAGTGTATTCACTGTTGCAGTCCTGGTTACTCACCCCTCCAGCCTCCTTATATCTTTTGGCTATACCTCTACTCTCCTTTACTATGCTCAAAAGCTTTTTGGTGTATTTGCTTTTTTGTTGGAGGTATAACCTGTATATTTATAGATTTAATTGCTTCCCATTAGGGGGGCACCTGACATCTGGGGTAAGAAAAACTTGCGTAATGGCGTTGGCTGCATGTTTTATACCCTTGACAACCTGACGTCACGGAAGAAGGGTCAGCAACCGACGCAGGACACAAGACTTTGTTAATAAGGCCGACGGAGGGCTACTGCAAGCAGATAACCCAAATGTAATGACTGCAACAGTGAATACACTCAAACATCTACATTTATGGCAAGTGTACACAACTGTACTTTACTGCTGTATAGAACTTCTGGAGAGGGCAGTATACTTTACTTACTGAAAATGTTTGGAACTGCAAAAGTACAAATTGTCAAACTGAAAATATATTTCTATATTTGGCATTTCTGACAGTTTATCAACAAGGTGTGATGTAATGCTCATTATCGTAGGGAGATTTGCCACCTTATTTTAGTGCCATAATTTAGAAAAGTGTCCCAAGTTTATTAGGACAACACTTAAACGACTTGGTGGTCATTATGTAGAAAGATTGTGTGTCAACTTAGAGACCAACTAATTGAATGGTTTGCATAATGATGTTAATTTTGTAGGGACATTAACTTGTCATTGTGTCCCCTGCCCCCCACAATAATAGTTAATTTTTTAAGAAGAAGTATTAGCTTTTTTAAAAAGTGTATAACAAAGCAAAATAACTTGCAATTCCTGGTTATCTTTGTGAGAATGGTAATATGGGTTCATAGGTTCCTAGGTGCCTAGGTCTTTACTAGGCTAATGACCACAAGGGACTTTTTAAGCCTAGCCATACATTCCAAATCTTAGAATTTCTGGTACCCTTGGTAAGTGTAAGCAGGGGCTTGGGAGAGGAACCATTTACAGGTTGCCTGTGCCCATTAGAGACACAAGTGCCAAACCAGGGATGAATTTCGTGTTCCCCATCCAGTTGTCCAAGTTGCACTTAAATTGGGTTAAGGAGGAACTCTGCTTCACATGGATGTGAAGCCTGTTCCAGAGATGGGGTAGTCTCTGGGATGCTGTCCAGCAGGTCCTATTTATATCACAGGCAGAGTTTAAGTCTTTAGAATCAGTAATTCCGGTGCCATTTGTTTTCTGGATATGCAGGAGGTCCATAAGGGTGGGGTCTGACAATACCCTGTATGCTAGGCTAGAGCTCTCTTCAGCAGCCTGTAGGCGACAGAATACAGGGATAGGGCCATGAAGTAGTCTGCATAGGACATTTTACTTATGCTCTGTATTGTTTTAGTGAGAAACCTCTGTGGACGTTCCAGTTGCTGAATATGTCTGGTTAGGTACATTCCAAAGAGGGCACTGTGCTCAGTGACAGGTCTGATGAATGAACAATGACTTCCTTAGACTTAGATGCTATACCTTTGTTTATAAGTTGCACAACATAGAATGATTTCCTCAGTACTGTGGACATATGTGTGTCCCTAACTCCCTGACTACTAGGTCAACTCTAAGGGATGTTCATCGTGTTACACTGCTGCAGTCATTACACTTGGGATGTTCATCGTGCATACAGCTGCAGTCATAACAGATGGGTTCTCCTGCCGTCAGGCGGGTCCTCGGTCGGCCGAATTCCAAAGTCTAGGTTCGGCGTCGGTTGTCGTCGCTTCTTCCCTGACGTCAGTGCGACAGGGGTATAAAGGAACCAGCCGACGCCATTTTCTTCAGTCTTTCTTGCCGCGCGGTGCCCGAAGCAGAAGCAGTTGGCAAGTGCCGGTCGGCCAGCTCCTGAAATTACGAAATTTGGAAACCGAAGTCTTCTTAAAAGCTAAGTACCCTGTTGGGGAAACTTTTCTTGCCTCAGACCGATGTCAGACAACGTTAATAATTGTATTTCTTGTGGGAAGCAAATACCGCATAAGGATTTCCATTCCCTCTGTATACCTTGTTTAGGCCCAGACCACAATGTCTCGGTCTGTCGCTTTTTGCTACATTCAACAAACGCACTATTAAGCGTCGGGCGGAGTTCGCCCAGCATTATTTTGGGAAAGCATTTTACTATACTATGTCGTCGGATACTCCGACTCCGGTTTTGTCTAAAAAATGCAAAGACAAGGACCGACTCACGAGGTCCGCGGCCTCTACCGACAACACGCCAAAGCCGACTACACGTGGTCCAGTTCTCAGTGAGGCGCCTACACAGCCCCTGATTACCGACGACACTTCTTTGACGGTGTCTCCTGTGTCCGAGGTCGCAGGCGAGTGGAGGAAGATTCTCCCTCTTCTGATCAGGGCTCCATTATTTCAGAGCACTCTGATGATGAGGAACATTCTTACTCCCATTTTGAAGACTCTGATACGGAGGAGTCCATCCCTTCTGTATCCCCCCTGAGGATTACTCATTTGGGGAAACTTTGAATACCTTAAGGGAACACTTCCACTGGGAAGGCCAGGATTATTCAGATTCCAAGAAAAGGCTCAGGGAATTTCTCTTGTTACCTCAGCATAGGCCTCTGGCTATACCTCCTGTCTTGGACATCCTAGATGATGTTTACTCGGAGGCCTGGTTTAACCCGGACTCTCTACCTCCAGCTCCAGTTAAGCCTGACAGGTACTACAGGGTTCCTGACTCGCACCAATTTCTTTACAAAAGCCATGCTGCTGACCCAGAAACCATCTCACAGGGCCCCAAGGGAGTTAAGGCCTCCATTGCCAAAAATCCATTGCCTTCGAGAGATTCCAGATCCTTAGAAAGGTGGGGAAAAAAGGTATATACCTCGGCTACCTTATCCATGAGGGCCTTAAACTGTCAGTTTCATATGCTAAAATACCAACAGTTTTTGTTATCACAATTGAAGAGTAAAATGTCACAACCTGAACAACCAGACTTGAAGGAGTTGCAGGATTTGATGCATAGTGCAGAACAAGTGGGTAATCATACCTTACAATGTGGTTTTGATGCTCTAGAGGCCTCGTGTAGAGCTGCTGTTACAGGATCAGTCATACGTAGGCATGCCTGGCTCAAGGAACAAGCCTTGCCTGATCATGTCAAAGCTAAATTACTAGACGCCCTCTTCAAATGGATGTACTATTTGGTGCTAATGCTGAGGAGGTATTAAGGAAAATGGAGGAAAAGGCTAAATCAATGCAAACTGTGAAAGAATTTCTACAGGTTCAACCCCCACGTTTTAGTAGAAATTGGCCTTCCAAAAACTGTTCCTTTCCTGCCAGACAGACCCCAAAGAGGCAGATACAGGCGCCCAAGGGGCAGAGGACAATCCCAAGGATCGTATAGAGGCAGACAATGGCAAGCTCCTACACAAAGAGGTGGTGAGGACAACTCGCAATCCTTCAGAAAGCAAACCCAATGACTTTCCCCTTTGCATGCCAACCAGGTTTCAAATGGCAGCCCCCTTAGGAGGAAAGCTGGCATTATTTACAAATAATTGGCATGTTGTCACAAAGGACAAATGGATCCTGGACATTATAAACAGAGGCTACAAATTCCATTTTCACACCCTTCCAAAAATGAGAGGCATGCCAAACCTGCCACACAATCAAAGGGCAGAGGCACAAAAGCAAATTACAGATCTCGTAAACATGAAAGCTATTCAAGAGGTACCTACGCACGAACAAGGTCAAGGTTTTTATTCCAGGCTATTTCTGGTGCCAAGGAAGGGAAAAGATTGGAAACCTATTTTGGATCTATCCATCCTAAACACATTTCTACTCGTACCAAAATTCAAGATGCTCACTCTGCAGCAACTTCTTCCCATGCTGGGCAAGGAGTCTTGGCTGGTAACTTTGGACCTCAAGGAGGCATACCTGCATGTCCCAATCAGACAAAATTGCAGAAGGTACCTCAGATTTCTTGCAGGTTCAACCCATTATCAATTCTCTGCATTGCCCTTTGGCTTATCTACTGCGCCCAGAGTATTCACGAAATGCCTGGCATCAGTAATTGCCTACTGCAGACTTCAAGGGATACAAATATACCCCTATTTGGACGACTGCCTGATCCAAGCGGACAGCAAGCACATTCTTCTGAAACATCTGGCTTATGTAATAATGTTATTGAAATCTCTGGGATACACAGTCAACAAAAAGAAATCAAGGCTAATACCCTCTCGGAAGATAATTTTCCTGGGTGCCAATTTGGACACAAACACCCAGATGGCCTACCTCACGCCAGAGAAGCAGGGGCAGCTAATACAATACTTCAGAACACTCGCAAATTGCACCAGGCTGACTGCAAGGAAAATCCTGCAGGCTCTGGGATTCATGGCATCTTGCATCTTACTAATCCCATGTGCAAAGCTGCATATGAGGAAACTACAATGGTACCTGAAAAACATATGGTCTCAACACAGCCACAGTTTGGAAACAATAATACCACTAATTCCATGTCTGCAAAAGGAATTTCTGTGGTGGGCTCAAGCATGTCAAACAAACACAGGTCTTCCGTTCAGCAAGCCTCAAGCAAATCAAGTCATCACAACAGATGCCTCGGACTACGCCTGGGGGGCGCACATGACAGATCGGTGCATTCAGGGCAAATGGTCCCAAAAAGAAAAGCACCTTCACATCAATCAAAAAGAAATGCTAGCAGTAATAAATGCTATTATGGCTTTCAAGGACATTCTACAACCAGGTCAATTATTGATAAGAACGGACAACACCACAGTTATGTGGTACATAAACAAACAGGGAGGAACACATTCTTACCCCCTATGCAGATTGGCCATGTCACTTTGGAACATGGCCATGGACTTACAAATGGAAATACAAGCACAGTATTTGCCAGGCAAGGAAAACACACAGGCAGACAACCTAAGCAGGAATATGACAGACCCACATGAATGGAGATTGCATCCAAAAGTTTTTACAGAAATAATCCAAGAATGGGGAAGGCCAGACATAGATCTCTTTGCCTCCCACAAGAATCACCAATTGACAAAGTTCTGCTCAAGGATCTTCCATCCAAAGGCCTGGAGAGTGGATGCTCTTTCTTTCAGTTGGACATCAATGACAGTTTATGCCTTCCCTCCTCTTCCTCTGCTGCCCAAAGTTCTATTAAAGACCAAAGCAGACAGACCAAAGATGATTCTCATTGCTCCGGACTGGCCAAGGCAACACTGGTACCCACTCCTGAGGAGCCTGACGCATTCCCCACCATGGACCCTGCCTCTAATGCCTCTTCTTCTGACTCAGCACAGTTTCAAAACTCTTCACAGCCAGCTAAACACACTCAATCTAGCTGCATGGAAGATTCCTTAGCATCTCAACAGGCCCTACTCTCCAAGGAGGTGCAGGATGTCATTTTGGAGGCCAGAAGGCCATCAACTAGAAAAGCTTACTCCGCAAAATGGAAACGTTTTTGTGTCTGGAATGAGAAAAAGGGCCAGGATCCTGGAAAACTGAATTTACCTCAAATACTACAATATTTGGCTGAACTGCTAAGCAGTGGACTTTTTCTCCTCCATCAAAATACATGCCTCAGCCATTTCTGCAGAATACAACACTGATCCACCTTTATTCTCTCACCCTCTCTTAAGACAGTTCCTCAGAGGGAAGGCCTCCAAGGAAACAACCAATACCTGCTTGGGATCTTAATTTCATTCTGGAAAAATTGACCTTGCCTCCCTTTGAGCCAGCTGCCTCTTCAGATTTGTAATATTTGTCCTGGAAAACAGCTTTCCTTCTGGCTATCACCTCAGCTCGTAGAGTTTCAGAACTACAGGCTCTCATGGCTGTCCAGCCTTTTATCATCTTCCATCAGGACAGAGTTTCCTTACGAACCAACCCGTCCTTTATGCCTAAATTGGTATCCAGGGTAGCTTTAAATCAGGCCATACATTTACCTACTTTTTATCCTAATCCTCAAAACAAAGGCGAGAGATTACTACATTCCTTGGACATCCACAGACAGCTGCGTTATTATTTGGACAGAACAAAGCCTTTCAGAAAATCAGAACAGCTCCTTGTGGCCTATGCAGTAGGAGCTCAAGGGAAGCCAATTTCCAAACAGACAATCTCAAAATGGATAGCCCACTGCATACGCTTTTGCTATTCCTTTCATGGCAAAACTGTTCCTACAGGCGTTAGAACTCATTCCACCAGGGCCACAGCCACCTCTGCAGCCTTCCTCAGAGGAGTTCCTACCAAGGATATTTTGGAAGCAGCCACTTGGAGTTCTGTGCATACCTTCTCCAAGCACTACAACCTACCATTATACTCCAATCTAGAGCAGGCTTTGCCACTGCAGTCTTGCAGGGCATTTTGGCTCCTCCTAGTTCCAACTAGTGCCTACCACCCCTTTCTTAGCTTTGGGATTCTACCCATCTGTTATGACTGCAGCTGTATGCACAATGAACATAGTACAGTTTTGTACCTACCATAAATGTAGATGTTCGAGTGCTAATACAGCTGCAGTCCAGGTTTCCCTCCCTCCTTCCCCTCTTGAGACAGGCCTATAGGCTAACACATCCTCATACAACCTGATTGGGGTTTTCATTTATGATGCATTTGCTTGCAACTACTGTATTTTGATTATATAGCACTGCATTATCACACACATTTATTTTTGCCTTCCTTCTGGGGGCACCTAACATCTGGGGCAAGAAAAACTGAAGAAAATGGCGTTGGCTGGTTCCTTTATACCCCTGTCGCACTGACGTCAGGGAAGCAGCGACGACAACCGACGCCGGACCTAGACTTTGGAATTCGGCCGACCGAGGACCCGCCTGACGGCAGGAGAACCCATCTGTTATGACTGCAGCTGTATTAGCACTCGAACATCTACATTTATGGTAGGTGCAAAACTGTACTTTATCCTGCCGTCAGGCGGTCCCGCAGTTGGCCAGAGTTCCAAAGTCTTGGTCCGGCATCGGTTACTGTCGCTTCTTCCCTGACGTCAGTGCGCCAGGGGTATATAAGATGCATCTGACACCATTTTCTTCAGTCTTTCTTGCCGCACGGTGCCCGAAGCAAAAGCAGTTTGCAAGTGCCGGTCGGCTGACTCCTGAGATTTTCGTAGTCGAATTTCAGATCCGAAGTCTTCAATAAAGCTAAGTACCCCGTTGGGGAAACTTTTTTCTTGCCTCAGACCGATGTCAGAAAAAGTTAATAATTGTATTTCTTGTAGGAAGCAAATACCTCATAAGGACTTCCACTCTTACTGTATTCCATGCCTAGGCCATGATCACAATGTCACTAGTTGTCGGTTTTGTGCCAGATTTAACAAACGCACTATAAAACGACGTTTTGATTTTGCTTTGTACTACTTTGGCCGAAGTTTCAATTATACAATGCCTTCGGAACAACTGACGACCGCAATTCATAAAAAATGCAAGGACAAGGATAAAGACAGGCATCCGAGGTCCAAAACCGACGAAACCTCTTCTAGGCCAGTCGCCGGTTTGCCGGTTCTCAGTGAGGCGCTTTCGCAGCCTCTGACACACGCTACCTCAGAGCCACAGGCCACCTCCGACTCCCACGTGGAGACAACTAGGCCTCTGGAAACTCAAGGTTTTGGGCCTACGGAAACGAATCCCTCAGATGGGTCTGGAGCCGCTGAGCAGGCATCGGCTTCTGAATAAGTTTTCAGACCTTCACAACTTACCATTAAAGCACCAGCCAAGACAAAAACACCATTAAAGACAAAGAAGCAACTACAGCATTCTCCTGGATAGTCCTCCATGCCTAAGAAACAGATGCTCAAAATGGCCGAAGACCTCATTACTCTAATCAGGGGTTCCCATCCCCCTCCTGAGGAAAGCCCTAGGCAGGATATAGACTATGATTCCTCTGATCAGGTTTCCATTTCCTCTGATTCCTCTTCAGACCAGGGATACTCTCTACCCCCCATATGAGGACTCTGATGCTGAAGAATCTATCCCTTCAGTCTCTCCTCCTGAGGATTACATTTTGGGGAAACTTTACATACCATGAGGGAACATTTCCATTGGGAAAGTCAGGATTATTCAGAATCCAAGAAAAGGCTCAGGGACTTCCTTTTATTGCCTCAGCTATTCCGCCTGTTTTAGATATTTTGGATGATGTGTTCTCTGAATCCAGCTTATCTCCTGATTCTTTGCCCCCTGCACCAGCCAAACCAGGAAGGTACTATAGAGTCCCTGACTCTCACAAGTTTCTTTATAAAAACCCTTCTGCTGACCCAGAAACCATTTCCCAGGGTCCCAAAGAGGATAAGGCTTCCATTGCAAAAAATCCAGTCCCCTCTGACAGAGATTCTAGAGCATTGGATAGATGGGGGAAGAAAGTTTACACTTCTGCAACTTTAGCAGTAAGGGCTTTAAATTGCCAGTTTCACATGCTTAAGTACCAACAATATTTAATGGCTCAGTTAAAACAGAAAATGCTTACAAGCTCAGAAGCTCCTGACTATAAAGAAATGCAGGATTTATTGCATGCAGTTGAACAGGTGGGAAAACATACTCTGCAATGTGGTTTTGATTCTTTAGAGGCCTCTTGTAGAGCCGCAGTTACAGGTTCTGTGATTCGAAGACATGCTTGGTTAAAAGAACAGAGTTTACCTGATCATGTTAAGGCAAAATTATTGGATGCTCCTTTACAACATGATACATTGTTCGGTGTTAAAGCAGAAGAGGTGTTAAAGAAAATGGAGGATAAAGCTAAATCTATGCAAACAGTCAAAGATTTCTTACAGGTACAGCCACCTCGATTTAGTAGAAATTGGCCTACAAAGAATTGGTCCTTTCCAGTGTCAGACAGACCACAGAGAGGCAGATACAGACACCCAAGAGGCAGATCTCAACCCCAAGGCTCTAACAGACAACGACAGTGGGGTACCCCAACCCCAAAAGGAGGTGAGGACAAATCTCAACCATACAGGAAAATGACTTCCCCCCTTCGTATGCCAAGCACTTCCCTTTTGGCAGTACCCTTAGGGGGGAAAACTAGCACTTTTTTATCAAAATTGGCAAACAATCACCCAGGACAAATGGGTTCTGAATATTGTATCTCAAGGTTACAGGTTCCACTTTCGCACTTTACCAAGGCTAAAAGGAATGCCAAACCTGCCACAAAATCAATGGGCAGAGGCTCAAAAACAGATATCAGCCCTCATGGACATAAAAGCTATTCAAAAAGTACCACAGCAGGAACAAGGACAAGGATTTTACTCAAGACTCTTCCTGGTCCCCAGAAAGGACAAAGCCTGGAGACCCATACTAGACCGTTCAACTCTAAATACTTACCTGGAGGTTCCGAAATTCAAAATGTTGACACTACAGCAGCTTCTTCCCATGCTGGGCAAGAAGGCTTGGCTTGTTACTCTGGACCTCAAAGAGGCATACCTGCATGTCCCTATCAGACAAAATTGCAGAAGATACCTCAGATTCAAAGGGGGTACAATGCACTACCAATTCTCTGCACTGCCCTTTGGCTTATCTACTGCACCCAGGGTCTTTACAATGTGCCTGGCAGCAGTAATTGTATTTTGTAGACAAAAAGGAATTCAAATATATCCATTCCTGGACGACTGCCTCATTCAAGCAGAGACAAAGGACATTCTTCTAAAGCATCTGGCGTTTGTAAAAAGGTTGCTAATTTCTCTAGGGTACACAGTAAACGAAAAGAAGTCAAAACTAGTGCCCTCACAACAGATGATATTCCTGGGTGCCAGCTTAAATAGAACGGCCCAGATGGCTTATCTCACGCCAGACGAACAAGGACAACTGACTCAATATTTTCAACTAATGGCAAAAAAGTCCCATCTCCCTGCAAGAAAAATTCTGCAGGCCCTGGGATTCATGGCATCCTGCATACTACTAATTCCATATGCCAGACTGCATATGAGGAAATTACAATGGTACCTAAAAAGTGTTTGGACTCAGCACTCTCACAGCTTAGAAGCAGTAATACCAATAATTCCCTGCCTACAACAGCAGTTTCGATGGTGGGCACAGGCATGTCACCTCAACAAGGGTCAGCCTTTCACTCTACCCACAGCCAGGCAGACACTAACAACAGATGCTTCGGACTACGCCTGGGGAGCACACATGGCAGGAAAATGTATTCAGGGCAAGTGGACCACAGACCAAATGCATCTTCACATCAATCAAAAAGAGATATTGGCTGTTCAAAATGCCCTAACAGCTTTCAAGGACCTTCTGCATCCAGGACATTTATTATTAAAGACAGACAACACCACAATAATGTGGTACATAAACAAGCAAGGGGGCACTCATTCTTACCCCCTATGCAGGCAAGCCATAACCTTGTGGAACACAGCTCTAACTTAGCAAGTTCATCTGCAAGCACAATTCCTGCCAGGAAAGAAAAATACTCTGGCAGATGATCTAAGCAGAAATATCATGGACCCTCACGAATGGAAACTGAATCCACAAATCTTCAGCATGGTAACGCAAAAATGGGGATGCCCAGACATAGATCTTTTTGCCTCCCCACTGAGTTGCTAACTACAAAAATTCTGCACAAGGACTTATCACACACAAGCATGGAAAGTGGATGCTCTCTCGTTCAGCTGGAAAAGCCTAAAAGTTTATGCGTTCCCACCACTGCCTCTCCTTTCGAAGGTACTCCTAAAAGCCAGACAAGAAAAACCACAGATGATCCTGATTGCTCCAGACTGGCCACGCCAGCACTGGTACCCAATCTTACTTAAAGAACTTAGCTCAAGGCCCACCATGGATTTTGCCTCAATTTCCAAAACAATCAGATCCTGCACGCTCAGCTCAAAACCCTAAACCTGGCTGCATGGCAGATTCATTAGTCAAACAGGCAACACCTCTCTCTAAAGCTGTTATGGATGTCATTTTGGAGGCCAGGAGGCCTAGCACCAGGAAATCTTACTCAGAAAAATGGAAGAGATTCTGCACCTGGAACCAGGCTCAAAAAACTTGACCCTCTTATCCCAAACATTCCTCAGGTTTTACAATACTTTACTCAGATGCCGGACAAAGGCCTATCCTTCTCATCAATTAAGATCCACGCCTCTGCCATTTCAGCACATTACAACACAGATCCTCCTTTATTCTCTCATCCCTTGCTAAAGCAGTACCTCAGAGGGGCTAAAAACATAAGACCGCCCCGGAGAGCACCAACACCAACTTGGGACCTCAGTTTTGTTTTGGAAAAACTGACCCTGCCACCTTCTGAACCAGCCAGTACAGCCGAACTAAAATTTTTATCATGGAAAACAACTCTGCTCCTGGCAGTAACTTCAGCACGAAGAGTCTCAGAGCTACAGGCATTAATGGCAGTGGAACCTTTTATAATTTTTCATCAGGACAGGGTTTCTTTAAGGACAAACCCTACCTTTATGCCAAAGGTGGTATCTAGTGTGGCTCTTAACCAAACCATCCATTTGCCAACTTTTTATCCAAACCCCCAGAATAAAGGGGAGAAACTTCTGCACTCTTTGGACATACACAGGCAGCTATGCTTCTACTTGGACAAAACAAAAGCTTTCAGGAAAACTGAGCAACTGTTTGTAGCATATGCTGCAGGATCACAGGGCAAGGCTATTTCAAAGCAGACTATCTCCAAATGGATACGACACTGTATTCATTACTGCTACACACAGCATGGGAAATCAGTCCCTAATAACATTAGGCCACATTCTACCAGAGCAACAGCCACCTCAACAGCCTTTCTCAGAGGAGTACCAACCAAGGAAATTTTGGGGGCTGTAACTTGGAGTTCAGTGCACACCTTTACCTAGCATTATCACTTGCCTCTTTACTCTAAATCCAGAGCAGGATTTGCCACTGCAGATGTTCATCGTGCATACAGCTGCAGTCATAACAGATGGGTTCTCCTGCCGTCAGGCGGGTCTTGATCGGCAATTCCAAAGTCTAGGTCCGGCGTCGGTTGTCGTCGCTTCTTCCCTGACGTCAGTGCGACAGGGGTATAAAAGAACCAGCCGACGCCATGTTCTTCAGTCTTTCTTGCTGCGCGGTGCCCGAAGCAGAAGCAGTTCGCATGTGCCGGTCGGCCAGCTCCTGATATTACGAAAAAATTTGGAAAACCGAAGTCTTCTTAAAAGCTAAGTACCCCGTTGGGGAAACTTTTCTTGCCTCAGACCGATGTCAGACAAAGTTAATAATTGTATTTCTTGTGGGAAGCAAATACCGCATAAGGATTTCCATTCCCTCTGTATACGTTGTTTAGGCCCAGACCACGACGTCTCGGTCCGTCACTGTTGTGCTACATTCAACAAACGCTCTATTAAGCGTCGGGCGGAGTTCGCCCAGCATTTTTTTGGGAAAGCATTTAACTATACCATGTCGTCGGATACTCCGACACCAGTTTTGTCTAAAAAAACGCAAAGACAAGGACCGACACTCGAGGTCCGCGGCCTCTACCGACACCACGCCAAAGCCGACTACACGTGGTCCGGTTCTCTGTGAGGCGCCTACGCAGCCCCTGACTACTGACGACACATCTTTGGCGGTGTCTCCTGTACCCGAGGTTGCAGGCTCCTCGGCCCACACCCCGACTACAGATACCGAAGCCACTCTTGGCGTTGAAACACAGAATGTGGACAGGTCCACCTCCACTCAAGGTGTCTTCAGACCTTTCTCTTCTTTCTCCATCAAGGCTTTCACCAAGTCCAAAACAGACATGCACCCTAAGAGACCAGTTACACAGGGCCCATCTCCAGGCCCCATGCCTAAGAGACAGATGCTTAAAATGGCTGAGGATTTAATTACTCTAATCAGAGGTTCTCAGCCACCTCCGGGCAAAAGGCCCAGAGTGGAGGAAGATTCCCCTTCCTCTGATCAGGGATCCATTATTTCAGAACACTCTGATGATCAGGAACAGGCTTACTCCCCTTTTGAAGACTCTGATGCAGAGAAGTCTATTCCTTCTGTATCCCCCCCCTGAGGATTTCTCATTTGGGGAAACTTTGCATACCTTAAGGGAACACTTCCACTGGGAAGGCCAGGATTATTCAGATTCCAAGAAAAGGCTCAGGGAATTTCTTTTGTTACCCCAGCACAGGCCTCTGGCTATACCTCCTGTCTTGGACATCCTAGATGATGTTTACTCGGAGGCCTGCTTTAACCCGGACTCTCTACCTCCAGCTCCAGTTAAGCGTGACAGGTACTACAGGGTTCTTGACTCACACCAATTTCTTTACAAAAGCCATGCTGCTGACCTAGAAACCATCTCACAGGGACCCAAGGGAGTTAAGGCTTCCATTGCCAAAAATCCATTGCCTTCCGAGAGAGATTCCAGATCCTTAGAAAGGTGGGGAAAAAAGGTATATACCTCGGCTACCTTAACCATGAGGGCCTTAAACTGTCAGTTTCATATGCTAAAATACCAACAGTTTCTGTTATCTCAATTGAAAAGTAAAATGTCACAACCTGAACAACCAGACTTGAAGGAGTTGCAGGATTTGATGCATAGTGCAGAACAAGTGGGTAAACATACCTTACAATGTGGTTTTGATGCTCTAGAGGCCTCATGTAGAGCTGCTGTTACAGGCTCAGTCATACGCAGGCATGCTTGGCTCAAGGAGCAAACCTTGCCTGATCATGTCAAAGCTAAATTACTAGACGCCCCTCTTCAAAAGGATGTACTATTTGGGGCAAATGCTGAGGAAGTATTACGAAAAATGGAGGAAAAAGCTAAATCAATGCAAACTGTGAAAGAATTTCTGCAGGTTCAACCACCATGTTTTAGTAGAAATTGGCCTTCCAAAAACTGGTCCTTTCCTGCCACAGACAGACCCCAAAAAGGCAGACAGGCGCCCAAGGGGCAGAGGACAACCACAAGGGTCGTACAGAGGCAGACAATGGCAAGCTCCTACACCAAGAGGTGGTGAGGACAACTCACAATCTTTCAGAAAGCAAACCCAATGACTTTCCCCTTTGCAGGCCAACCAGGTTTCAAATGGCAGCCCCCTTAGGAGGAAAGCTGGCACTATTCTCAAAAAATTGGCATGTTGTCACAAAGGACAAATGGATCCTGGACATTATAAACAGAGGCTACAAATTCCACTTTCATACCCTTCCAAAAATGAGAGGCATGCCAAAACTGCCACACAATCAAAGGGCAGAGGCACAAAAGCAAATTTCAGATCTTATAAACATGAAAGCTATTCAAGAGGTACCTACACACGAACAAGGTCAAGGTTTTATTCCAGGCTATTTCTGGTGCCAAGGAAGGGAAAAGATTGGAGACCTATTTTGGATCTTTCCATCCTAAACACATTCCTACTCGTACCAAAATTCAAGATGCTCACTCTACAGCAACTTCTTCCCATGCTGGGCAAGGAGTCTTAGCTGGTAACATTGGACCTCAAGGAGGCATACCTGCATGTCCCAATCAGACAAAATTGCAGAAGATACCTCAGATTTCTTGCAGGTTCAACCCATTATCAATTCTCTGCATTGCCCTTTGGCTTATCTACTGCACCCAGAGTATTCACGAAATGCCTGGCATCAGTAATTGCCTACTGCAGACTTCAAGGGATACAAATATACCCTTATTTGGACGACTGCCTGATCCAAGCGGACAGCAAGCACATTCTTCTGAAACATCTGGCTTATGTAATAATGTTATTAAATTCTCTGGGATACACAGTCAACAAAGAGAAATCAAGGCCAATACCCTCTCGAAATATAATTTTCCTGGGTGCCAATTTGGACACAAACACCCAGATGGCCTACCTCACGCCAGAGAAGCAGGGGCAACTAATTCAATACTTCAAAACACTGGCAAATTGCACCAGGCTGACTGCAAGGAAAATCCTGCAGGCTCTGGGATTCATGGCATCTTGCATCTTGCTAATCCCATGTGCAAAGCTGCATATGAGAAAACTACAATGGTACCTAAAAAACATATGGTCTCAACACAGCCACAGTTTGGAAACAATAATACCACTACTTCCATGTCTGCAAAAGGAATTTCTGTGGTGGGCTCAAGCATGCCAAGCAAACACAGGTCTTCCATTCAGCAAGTCTCAAGCAAATCAAGTCATCACAACAGATGCCTTGGACTACGCCTGGGGGGCGCACATGACAGACCGGTGCATTCAGGGCATATGGTCCCAAAAAGAAAAGCACCTTCACATCAATCAAAAAGAAATGCTAGCAGTAATAAATGCTATTATAGCTTTCAAGGACCTTCTACAACCAGGTCAATTATTGATAAGAACGGACAACACCACAGTTATGTGGTACATAAACAAGCAGGGAGGAACACATTCCTATCCCCTATGCAGACTGGCCATATCACTTTGGAACATGGCCATGGACTTACAAATGGAACTACAAGCACAGTACTTGCCAGGCAAGGAAAACATGCTGGCAGACAACATAAGCAGGAATATGACAGATCCACACGAATGGATGTTGCATCCAAAAGTTTTTACAGAAATAATCCAAGAATGGGGAAGGCCAGACATAGATCTCTTTGCCTCCCACAAAAATCATCAATTGACAAAATTCTGCTCGAGGACCTTCCTCCCAAAGGCCTGGAGAGTGGACTCTCTCTCTTTCAGCTGGACATCAATGACAGTTTCCTCTCCTGCCCAAAGTCCTATTGAAGACCAGAGCAGACAGACCAAAGATGATCCTCATTGCTCCGGACTGGCCAAGGCAACACTGGTACCCACTCCTGAGGAGCCTGACTCATTCCCCTCCATGGACCCTGCCTCCAATGCCTCTTCTTCTGACTCAGCACAGCTTCAAAACTCTTCACAGTCAGCTAAAAACACTCAATCTAGCCACATGGAAGATTCCTTAGCATCACAGCAGGCCCTACTCTCCAAGGAGGTGCAGGATGTCATTTTGGAGGCCAGAAGGCCATCAACTAGAAAAGCTTACTCCGCAAAATGGAAACGATGTTCTTCATTCCACATTGCTGCAGTCCTAACTATTGGGTAGTCCGCTGTCCAGTCGGCCCGAATACCAAAGTATATGGCTGACGTCGGTCAGGGCGCATTAGACTGACGTCAGTACGTCAGGGCACTAATGCGCATGACCGACGTCATATCCTCAGTCTTTTTTGCCGCATGGTCCGATGCAGAAGCAATTTTGCGAGTGCAGGTTGGCGTTCTGAAAGTTTCTGAAGTCAGAGTTTCAGACCGAATCAAAGTTGGCTAAGTACCCCGTTGGGGAATATTTTGGTTTTTTCTTGCCTCAGTATTTAACCGGATGTCAGAAAAAGTGAATAACTGTATTTCTTGTGGGAAACAGATACCTCATAGGGATTACCATACTTTGTGTATACC
Source organism: Protopterus annectens (assembly GCF_019279795.1). Lineage (NCBI taxonomy): Eukaryota > Metazoa > Chordata > Ceratodontiformes > Protopteridae > Protopterus > Protopterus annectens. The sequence goes on from NC_056742.1 coordinate 416,201,366, forward strand.
TTGTTTAGGGCCTGAGCACGACGTTGTTGGATGCCGCTCTTGTGCTAGATTTAACAAACGCACTATTAAGAGAAGGTTAGACTGTGCCAGGTTAGTGTTTGGGAAGCGTTGTAATTATAAAATGCCGTCGGATGCTCCGACGCCGGCTTCGGCTAAAAAACGCAAGGATAAAGCAGCAAAGCCTAGAGTGGAGGAACCGACAGTCCCAGATGTCGGTTCTTTAGAAGGCTCAGTGGAGCCGGAGGTTTTGCCAGGTGTTTCTTTGGAGCAGGGAGAGGCTTTACTGTTGCAGGATGTATCCTCTCAGGAAGTAGGCCAGGCTGAGGGGACTTCTCAGGTGGCTGTTCTTCCCTCTCTTCCTAAGGTGGTTAGAGCCTCCCCTTCTGTTTCCAAGGCTTCGTTGAGGGGCAGGCCAAGTTTAGCTTCAGTGGGGGTTTCTCCTAGTGCTTCAGGGTCTTTGCCTAAGAAGCATATGCTTAAAATGGCAGAGGATTTGATTACTATGATAAGGGGTTCTATGCCCCCTCCTGATAAGAGGCCTAGGGTGGAACCTGAGTTTGAGAGTTTTGAGCAATGCTCGGAGGCTTGAGTCTTCGGCTGAAGACTTGCAGGAGTACCCTCCTTATTCTGATTCTGATGTGGATGATTCTACTCCTTCTGCTTCTCCTCCTGAGGATTTTTCTTTTCAGAGACTCTGCATTCCATGAGGGAGCATTTTAAATGGGAAGGTCAAGATTTCTCTGATTCCAGGAAAAGGCTTAGGGAATTCTTGTTTTACCCCAGCATAGGCCTTTAGCTATACCTCCTGTTTTGAATGTGGTGGAAGATGTGTTTGCAGAGGCTTCCTGAATCCTGATTCTTTGCCTCCTGCCCCAGTTAAACCGGATAGGTATTATAGGGTGCCTGAAGCTCATAAGTATCTTTTAAGAGTCCTAGGGCAGACCCGAAAACTGTCTCTCAGGGGCCTAAAGGTGTGAAGGCCTCAGTTGTTAAAAATCCTGTCCCTCCTGATAAAGAGGCAAGGGCTTTGGATAGATGGGGAAAGAAAGTGTATACTTCTTCCACTTTAGCCATGAGGGCGTTGAATTGTCAGTTTCACATGTTAAAATATCAGAATTATCTTCTTTAACAGTTGAAATCTAAGGTGGATGCTCTGGCGAAGGTATTGAGTGTAAAGAGTTGCAGGATTTAGTTCATGTGTCTGAACAGGTGGGTAAACATTCCTTGCAGTGTGGTTTTGATGCTGTGCAGGCCTCCTCCAGGGTGGCTGCCACTGGTTCTGTTCTTCGTAGGCACGCCTGGTTGAGAGATCAGAATTTAGCTGAGCATGTTAAGACAAGGATTTTGGATGCTCCTTTACAGTCTGATGTGTTGTTTGGTTCGCCTGTGGAAGCAGTTTTGAAGAAAATGGAGGACAAGGCTAAGTCTATGCAAACTGTTAAAGATTTTTTGCAGGTGCAGCCTCCGAAGTTTAGTAGAAATTGGCCTACTAAGGGATGGACTTATCCTGCTTATGATTCCCAGTCTAGGGGTAGGTCTAGACGTGGTAGGGGCAGAGCTCAGGGTTCTTTTAGGCCTAGGACAGGGAGTTCCCCTGCTCAGACTTCTGGTGAGGGCAGGGGTCAGTCCTTTCGTAAGCAGACACAATGACCTGCCTTTTCAGCTGCCAGTTCATTCTCGCCTGGCAGCACCGTTGGGAGGAAGGCTGTCTCTTTTCAAAGAAAATTGGGATTTAATTACCCAAGACAGATGGGTTCTGGATATCATTCACCACGGTTACAGGTTCTATTTCCATACCTTGCCTCCTTTCAAAGGCATGCCAGACATTCCTCCTCTACAAAGTCAAGAGGCTCACAAGCAGATTTCTCTGTTACTCCAAATAGGGGCCATTCAGCCAGTTCCTGTGCCAGAAAGAGGCCTAGGATTTTATTCTCGCCTGTTCCTAGTACCGAAGAAGGGGAACACGTGGAGACCAATTTTGGATTTATCTATCCTCAACACTTATCTGGACATTCCCAAGTTCAAAATGTTGACGTTACAACAGCTTTTACCTCTGCTGGGCAAAGATCACTGGATGGTAACTTTAGATCTCAAGGAAGCTTACCTTCATGTGCCTATAAGACTAAGTTGCAGAAAGTATCTGCGTTTCCGAGCTGGAAATTCTCATTATCAGTTCTCTGCATTGCCCTTTGGCTTATCTACTGCCAGAGTATTCACAAAGGTTCTGGCTCCAGTGATAGCTTACTTCAGGCTAAAAGGAATTCAAATCTATCCTTACTTGGACGACTGCCTGATTCTGGCTCAAGAAAAGGAAGACCTTCTACAGCATTGAATATGTCATAGCAGTGCTAAGATGCCTAGGGTATTCTGTGAATGAAATAAAGTCCAGTCTAGTACCCTCTCAAGACATGTGCTTTCTGGGTGTGAGACTGAATACAGCAGCCCAGATGGCCTTTTAACCCCGGACAAACAAAAGAATCTTTCCAGTTACTTCCATCAACTATCTCTTCAGTCCGGCTGACTGCAAGGACAGTCCTTCAAGCCTTAGGGTTCATGGCATCTTGTATTCTGGTGCTTCCCAATGCCAAACTGCATATGAGGAAGCTACAATGGTATCTCAAAATGTATGGACACAGCACTGCCAGGATTTGGACACTGTCATTCAAATAATACCTTGCATTCAAAAGGAATTTTTGTGGTGGGCTCAGGAATGTCACCTAAACAAGGGACTCTCTGTGACCCGGCCAGAGGCGAGTCAGATTCTAACGACAGATGCCTCAGACATTGCTTGGGAGCTCATCTAAATGGAAAGTGGATACAAGACAAGTGGCCTGCCAGACTACAGCATCTACATATCAACATGAAGGAGATGTTAGCAGTCCAGTTTGCATTAATGGCTTTCAAGGAATTACTTCTTCCAGGGCAGGTGTTGATTCTAACAGACAACACAACTGTCATGTGGTACATCAACAAACAAGGGGGAACACATTCTTACCCATTGTGCAGGCAAGCAATGATTTTATGGGAGACTGCGCTCAGCTTGCAACTAACTCTTCAGGCAAGGTTTCTGCCGGGAGCACAGAACTCCTTAGCAGATGTGTTAAGCAGACAAATCATGGATCCCCACGAGTGGAAACTGGATCTTCATGTATTTCAAAAATTGACAGTGTCATGGGGAACTCCAGACATAGATCTGTTCGCTTCTCCACTAAACCACCAGCTGCCAAAGTTTTGCACAAAGAGGTTTCATCACACAGCTTGGAGAGTGGATGCTCCTTCTTTCAGTTGGAAAAATCTTCATGTGTATGCGTTTCCAACTCTGCCTCTTCTTCCAAAGGTGCTTCTAAAGGTCAGACAAGACAAGCCAAGGATGATTTTAATAGCTCCAGATTGGCCTCGGCAGCACTGGTACCCATTACTGAGGAGTCTGGTAAGGAAGCCTCCATGGCCTTTACCCTTGATTCCACACCTGTTGTCTCAGAGAGACGGTCACCTGCTCAATGTCAAGCTTCACTCTCTTCATCTAACAGCCTGGCATATTCTGTTTTGAAAGACAGTAGGTCTCAACTTCCTCAACAAGTTTTAAATGTGATTATGGAAGCCAGGAGACCTAGTACAAGGAAAGTGTAATGCAGAAAAATGGAAGAGATTTTTATTTTGGAGTGCAGCAAACAATTTGGAGATTTCTGAGCCAAATTTGAGTGTGGCTCTTCAATATCTTACTGAGTTACTGGACAAAGGTTTGTCTTTCTCTTCCATTAAGATTCATGCTGCAGCAATTTCAGCTCACTATGATTGTGACCCACCATTGTTTTCGCATCCTTTGTTCAACCTATTTCTTAGAGGGGCAAAGAATATAAGACCCCAGAGAGCTCCTACTCCTGCTTGGGATCTCAATTTTGTGTTGGAGAAACTTACTCTACAACCTTTTGAGCCTGCGGCTACTGCTGAATTGAAATACTTGTCATGGAAGACTGCTTTTTTGTTGGCCATTACTTCTGCAAGAAGGGTTTCTGAGTTGCAGGCCCTTATGGCAGTGGAGCCTTTTTTGATTTTTCATAAGGATAGGGTATCTTTACGTACTAATCCTTCCTTTATGCCTAAGGTGGTTTCTAGTGTGGCTTTAAACCAAACTATTCATTTGCCTACTTTTTATGCAGATCCCCAAAATAAAGGGGAAAAGATTTTGCACACTTTAGATGTACACAGGCAATTGTGTTATTATTTGAGCAGGACTAAGGATTTTAGGCAGTCTCAGCAGTTGTTTGTTTCTTTTGCTTTGAGTTCGCAGGGCAAGCCTGTGTCAAAACAAACTATTTCTAGGTGGATTGGGTGTTGCATTACATTTTGTTATTCCCATCATGGCAAGGAGATTCCAGCTGGGATTAGGCCTCATTCCACTAGGGCTACTGCCACTTCCACAGCATTTCTAAGGGGGGTGGCAACTAAGGATATTTTGGAGGCAGCTACTTGGAGTTCAGTGCATACTTTCTCTAAGCATTATCACCTTCCTCTCTACTCTAAGTCTAGGGCTGGTTTTGCCACAGCTATTTTGCAAGGCATGTTGTCAGTTCCTGCTTCCTTATGATTTGCCAGCCTCCCTTACCTCTGCTTTGGGATTCTACCCAATAGTTAGGACTGCAGCAATGTGGAATGAAGAACATAGTACAGTTTTGTACCTACCATAAATGTAGATGTTCGAGGATCCACATTGCTGCAGTCCAATTTACCCTCCCTCCTTCCCCTCTGTGTTTAGGGGTGGTTGTGTAGGTGACGTTATATTCTGCTAATTTTGTATATATTGTACATATATTGTGGTGCAGGTATGTTGGGAGTTTTTGGTTTTTGGCCTTATCTTTTCAGGGTCTTCTGACATCTGGGGCAAGAAAAGACTGAGGATATGACGTCGGTCATGCGCATTAGTGCCCTGACGTACTGACGTCAGTCTAATGCGCCCTGACCGACGTCAGCCATATACTTTGGTATTCGGGCCGACTGGACAGCGGACTACCCAATAGTTAGGACTGCAGCAATGTGGATCCTCGAACATCTACATTTATGGTAGGTACAAAACTGTACTTTTTTGTGTCTGGAATGAGAAAACGGGCCAGAACCCTGGAAAACTGAATTTACCTCAAATACTACAATATTTGGCTGAACTACTAAGCAGTGGACTTTCGTTCTCCTCCATCAAAATCCATGCCTCAGCCCTTTCTGCAGAATACAACACTGATCCTCCTTTATTCTCTCACCCTCTTTTAAGACCGTTCCTCAGAGGGGCTAAGAATTTAAGACCTCCAAGGAAACAACCAATACCTGCTTGGGATCTAAATTTCATTCTGGAAAAACTGACTTTGCCTCCCTTTGAGCCAGCTGCTTCATCAGATTTGCAATATTTGTCCTGGAAAACAGCTTTCCTTCTGGCTATCACTTCAGCTCGTAGAGTTTCAGAACTACAGGCCCTCATGGCTGTCCAGCCTTTTATCATCTTCCATCAGGGCAGAGTTTCATTACGAACCAACCCTTCCTTTATGCCTAAAGTGGTATCCAGGGTAGCTTTAAATCAGGCCATACATTTACCTACTTTTTATCCCAATCCTCAAAACAAAGGGGAGAGATTACTACATTCCTTGGTCATCCACAGGCAACTGCGTTATTATTTGGACAGAACAAAGCCTTTCAGAAAATCAGAACAGCTCTTTGTGGCCTATGCGGTAGGAGCTCCAGGAAAGCCAATTTCCAAGCAGACAATCTCAAAACGGATAGCCCAGTGCATACGCTTTTGCTATTCCTTTCATGGCAAAACTGTTCCTACAGGCATTAGAACTCACTCCACCAGGGCCACAGCCACCTCTGCAGCCTTCCTCAGAGGAGTTCCTACCAAGGATATCTTGGAAGCAGCCACTTGGAGTTCTGTGCATACCTTCTCCAAACACGACAACCTACCATTATACTCCAAATCTAGAGCAGGCTTTGCCACTGCAGTCTTGCAGGGCATTTTTTCTCCTCCTAGTTCCACCTAGTGCCTACCACCCCTTTCTTAGCTTTGGGATTCTACCCATGTGTTATGACTGCAGCTGTATGCACGATGAACATAGTACAGTTTTGTACCTACCATAAATGTAGATGTTAGAGTGCTAATACAGCTGCAGTCCAGGTTTCCCTCCCTCCTTCCCCTCTAGGGGTATTCTTTTATGGTGTATTTGCTTGCAACTACTGTTTTTTGATTATATTGCATTGCATTACTTCATAATTTTATGTATTGCCTTCCTTCTGGGGGCACCTGACATCTGGGGCAAGAAAAACTGAAGAACATGGCGTCGGCTGGTTCTTTTATACCCCTGTCGCACTGACGTCAGGGAAGAAGCGACGACAACCGACGCCGGACCTAGACTTTGGAATTCGGCCGACCGAGGACCCGCCTGACGGCAGGAGAACCCATCTGTTATGACTGCAGCTGTATTAGCACTCGAACATCTACATTTATGGTAGGTACAAAACTGTACTTTCTGCAGGGCCTCATAGCCAAACCTAACTCTTTATAGACCAGCCACCCAACCTCAGCTTTGGGATTCTACCCAAGTGTAATGACTGCAGCAGTGTAACACAGTGAACATAGTACAGTTTTGTACCTGCCATAAATGTAGATGTTCGAGTGTTCACACTGCTGCAGTCCAGGTTACCCTCCCTCCATCCCCTCTGTCCTAGCTGGACTTATCTATACCTTTCTATCCTATACAACTTTTGTGGTGTATTTGCTTGTAACTGAAGGTATTGTTTTCTTTTTATATATATGTTTTATTAGCAATATGTATTGCCAACCTACTTGGGGGCACTTGACATCTGGGGCAAGAAAAACTGAAGAAAATGGCGTCAGATGGATCTTCTATACCCCTGGCGCACTGACGTCAGGGAAGAAGCGACAGCAACCGACGCCGGACCAAGACTTTGGAACTGTGGCCGACTGCGGGACCGCCTGACGGCAGGATAACCCAAGTGTAATGACTGCAGCAGTGTGAACACTCGAATATCTACATTTATGGTAGGTACAAAACTGTACTTTGTGTTGTCAGTATGATAGTTACCAGGTGTGGATGACTTCCCAAAGGATACTATTATGCATTTCTTGGCATTTGGTTTTAGTCCACGGCTCTGACACCAGTTGTTTGTCTGTGTTAGCCCTTCCTGGAGACCATTTGTGTCAGTGTGGGATTCAGTAACCTATCCTAATTTGCAATCATCTGCAAATTTAGTCAGCCAGAGATAATTGAAATTAGCCGTGACTTCAAAGAAGCAAATGCCAAGAAAGAGCAGTCCAAGGGCCTTTCCTTGAGGGACTCCACTTGTGACTGGCCTCTTTGTAGAGGTGGACTCCCCAATTCTATCTTCCTGGCTCCTATCTGTGAGCCAGTTGACTGTCCATCGGGTGACATTACTGGTTTGTACCCAACCTCTTGAGTTTGTCAATAATGCCAAAGTGGGGTATTGTCAAATGCCTCGACCAGGTCAGGGTAGGCAGTGTGAACCATTTTTTGCCCTCATCCATTGCTGTTCCATAGTGATAGTAGGTGGAGTTATATTTGATGATATTTCCTGAGGGAAGGTTGAGGGGGAGAGAGGGGTATGGAGCCAGGTGTGTGCTTTTGCTTTATAGTAACTAATTCTAGGCACACATAAATGGTGGTATTTGCAACACACATAAATGGTGGTATTTGCAACAGCTGACATCAAGCAAAATGGCACAGTAGTTGTCAGAGACAAATTACCCTAACTCCTGATGCATGAAACTTCCCTTTTATCCCCTTATATTTATATTTTATCACAGATTTGTATAGCTGTAACACACAGGGATGCCGTATATAAATAACCACATTGAACTCCGCACTCAACCAGCATTTTTCTTCCAGCCCACTCCAGAGAAACGAGCAGACCCCCCCACACATTTAGTGTGTACAAATTATACTTTCAGATTCACATCTTGTATCATTTTGGAAAACAATGTTAGTCCCACCTTTGCAGATAACTTAGTCTTAAAATATTTTATTTTTAATCAGTTAAACATGTAGGTGCAAGTGTCTCTTTTCATGGATGATCCAAGAGTTTGATGTACTGTCTCGCTCTGTATGGAGATGGAGACAGGAGGAAATCAAACTTGGGACTTAACAGGTCAAGCTGTATGTGCAAAACTTTCAGCAGTAAACCTTTCTAGCCATTCCGTTCCCAAAATATGCCAGTTTGCTAGTTGTGGTCTTTCTAAGTGACCCCAGTAAGAGAAACTTGACAGTCACTGATGCTTTCAGAACTTTTGCTGTGAAGCTTGTTTGTGTACCTCAGATTTTATTGCCATTTTCTGTGTCATTTCCACTCTGTTTTATTGAATGTGTAATTGAATGTGTAATCCCAGAACTGGTCTGTAGGCACAGGCTCTGCTGCCTGCCCTTTCACCAGTGACTGAAGCTTGACAATTTATTCCTGTGTTAGATGGCCAGCCAAAGGGACTGGAGCTAAGTAGCTGCTTATGAGAAGTATATTGCTGCAGGGCGCATTAAGGTGAAGAAGTGATATATAAACACTGTGCAGGACTCCAATGCAAAAACAATGCAACTGAGATGAGCATAGAAGATTATATTTATAGAAATTGCCCCATCCCATTACTGAGAGCTCAGAATGAGAGGGTAGGGGTAGATACACTCCTTTTAATTCCAGCTGGTGCTCCTCATTTGGCCCCATTGTACCATCCTCCCTCTGTGAGACATTTGAGGTTGTACAAGTAAGGTGATAATTGGGTGGTATGTTTGGAGAGTTCCTCCTAGAAGTTAGAATTTGGTGTGTGCATAATCTACAAAGAATGGTTAAAAGTCTTGAAAATAAAGAAATTATACCTTTGTAAGATGTACTATTTTTTATTTATCGGCTCGTTAATCAGTTTGACTGATACAAAATGGGCCAGTTTTCATTAGCTGATCCAGGCCATAGATGAAAAATTTAAAATAGCAGAAATGACAGAAAAGATGCTGCAAATATTGTTGGTATTCATACATAATAAATGCATGTTATTCCATTAAACCACAATGAAAAGAACTAATAATGATGTGGCATTTGGCACAAAAGATCATTAAGGCTATGAGCCATTTACAAGCTGCTTCCTGTACTTCAGAGTTTGATTCCCTTAATTTCCATTTCCCTACTATGCGACTGTCACCCTGAGCAATTCACTGAACCAGGCAATGCTCTGGGGCATTTGGGAACTTTGGTTAGGCTGATCAGTGGATGTTCATCGTGTTACACTGCTGCAGTCATTACACTTGGGTTATCCTGCTGTCAGGCGGTTCCCCAGTCGGCCTGAGTTCCAAAGTCTTGGTCCGGCGTCGGTTGCTGTTGCCTCCTCCCTGACGTCAGTGCGACAGGGGTATACAAGGTGCATCCGACGCCATTTTCTTCGGTCTTTCTTGCCGCGCGGTGCCCGAAGCAGAAGCAGTTCGCAAGTGCCGATCGGCCGACTCCTGAGATTTTCATTCCGAATCCAGAACCGAAGTCTTCTACAAAGCCAAGTACCCCATTGGGGAAACTTTTTCTTGCCTCAGACCGATGTCAGTAAAAGCTAATAACTGTATTTCTTGTGGGAAGCAAATACCTCATAAGGATTTCCACTCCTATTGTATTCCATGCCTAGGCCCCAGACCACGACGTCACTGGTTGTCGGTTTTGTGCTAGGTTTAACAAGCGCACTATTAAACGTCTGTTTGATTTTGCCCGACATTATTTTGGCAGAAAATTGAATTACACCATGTCGTCGGAACTTCCGACGACCGGAATACATAAAAAGTGCAAAGACAAGGACAGGCATCCGAGGCCCAAAACTGATGACGAGGCCTCTTCTAGGCCGGTCGCCGGTTCTCCGGTTTTCAGCGAGGCGCCTACGCAGCCCCTGACGACCACTTCCACAGAACCACAGACTGCCTCCGACTCCCACGTGGAGCTGGCTGGGCCTTCGGACGCTCTAGGTTTTCAGCCTACCGAAACTAACCCTTCAGAGGGACCCGAAGTAGCTGAGCAATCCACAGCTTCAGAGGGTGTTTTCAGACCTACCCAGTTAACCATTAAACCCTCTGCTAAGTCTGAGGCCCCCTTAAAAACAAAGAAACAGATCCAGCATTCTCCAGGACAGGCTTCCATGCCTAGGAAACAAATGCTCAAAATGGCCGAAGACCTAATCACCCTGATCAGGGGGTCCCATCCCCCTCCTGATAAAAGGCCCAGACAGGATGCAGACTATGAATCTTCCGACCAGGTGTCCATTTCTTCAGATTCATCCTCAGATCTAGGATATTCTTTACCCCCTTATGAGGATTCTGATGCTGAGGAATCAATTCCTTCAGCCTCTCCGCCTGAGGACTATTCCTTTGGAGAGACCTTACATACCATGAGGGAGCATTTCCACTGGGAAGGCCAGGATTACTCAGAATCCAAGAAAAGGCTCCGAGACTTCTTTTTATTGCCTCAACACAGACCCCTTGCAATTCCGCCAGTGTTAGATATTGTGGATGATGTGTACACTGAATCCAGCTTAAACCCTGACTCCTTACCTTCAGCCCCAGTTAAACCTGATAGATATTACAGAGTCCCTGACTCTCATAAATTTCTGTATAAAAGCCCTGTTGCTGACCCTGACTATTTCTCAGGGACCCAAAGGGATTAAGGCCTCATCAGCAAAAAACCCAGTTCCCTCTGACAGAGATTCCAGAGCATTAGACAGATGGGGAAAGAAAGTATATACGTCTGCAACTTTAGCAATGAGAGCCTTAAATTGCCAGTTTCACATGCTAAAATATCAACAATTTCTGATGTCTCAGTTGAAACAAAAGATGCTTTCAGATTCAGACCCTCCTAATTTTAAAGAAATACAGGATTTATTGCATACAGCAGAACAAGTGGGAAAACATACTTTGCAATGTGGGTTTGATTCTTTAGAGGCCTCCTGTAGAGCAGCAGTTACAGGCTCTGTCATTAGAAGGCATGCTTGGTGAAAAGAACATACGGTACCAGATCATGTTAAGGCAAAATTATTGGATGCACCTTTGCAGAGGGATGTGTTGTTTGGAATGAAGGCAGGGGAGGTATTAAAGAAGATGGAGGATAAGGCAAAATCTATGCAAACAGTGAAGGATTTCTTACAGGTTCAGCCTCCTCGTTTTAGCAGAAATTGGCCAACAAAGAATTGGTCCTTTCCAGTCACAGACAGACCTCAAAGGGGCAGATACAGACTTCCAAGAGGTGGAGGTCAAGCACAAGGTCCTTACAGGCCTCGACAATGAGGTACACCAGGCCAGAAAGAAGGGCAAGACAGGCCACAACCTTATAAAAAGCAGCCTCAATGACTTCCCACTACAGCTGCCAAACAGCTCTCTCTTGGCAACCTCCTTAGGAGGAAAACTGGCACTTTTCTATCACAATTGGCATTGCATCACCAAAGACAAATGGGTTCTCAACATTCTATCTCAAGGTTACCGGTTTCACTTTCACACTCTGCCAGGGTTAAAAGGAATGCCAAATCTGCCACCAAATCAATGGGCAGAGGCTCAAAAACAAATTACAGCACTCATGGACATGAGAGCTATTCAAAAGGTACCACCACAGGAGCAAGGACAAGGATTTTACTCAAGACTCTTTCTGGTTCCCAGAAAGGACAAAGCCTGGAGACCCATTCTGGATCTTTCTTCTCTAAACACTTACCTGGATGTTCCAAAATTCAAAATGTTGACACTACAGCAGCTTCTTCCCATGCTGGGCAAGAAAGCTTGGCTCGTGACTTTGGACCTCAAGGAGGCATACCTGTATGTCCCTATCAGACAAAACTGCAGAAGATACCTCAGATTTCTAGCTGGTTCAATGCACTATCAATTCTCTGCACTGCCCTTTGGCGTTTCTACTGCGCCCAGGGTCTTCACAAAGTGCCTAGCACCAGGCAGGCAAAAAGGAATTCAAATTTATCCATACCTGGACGACTGTCTGATTCAAGCAGAGAGCAAGGACATTCTTCTAAAGCATCTGGCATTCGTAAAAAAGTTATTAAGTTGCCTGGGGTACACAGTAAACAAAAAGAAATCAAAACTAGTGCCCTCACAACAGATAATATCCCTGGGTGCCAGCTTGAACACAACGGCCCAGATGGCTTGTCTCACGCCAGACAAGCAAGGACAACTGACTCAATACTTTCAATTGCTGGCAACAAAGACCCAACTCCTTGCAAGAAAAATTCTGCAGGCCTTGGGCTACATGGCATCTTGCATACTACTAATTCCATATGCCAGACTGCATATGAGGAAACTACAATGGTACCTAAAGAGTGTATGGTCTCAACACTGTCAAAGTTTGGAAACAGTTATACCACTAATTCCTTGCCTTCAACAAGAGTTTCGATGGTGGGCTTAATCGTGTCACCTCAACAAGGGACAGCCTTTCAATCAACCCACAGCCAGGCAAACACTGAAAACAGATGCATCGGATTACGCCTGGGGAGCACACATGGCAGGAAAATGTATTCAGGGCGAGTGGCCCACAGAGCAAAGGCATCTTCACATCAATCAAAAAGAGATGCTAGCTGTACAAAATGCACTTATGGCTTTCAAGGACCTGCTGCATCCAGGACAACTACTACTAAAGACAGACAACACCACAGTTATGTGGTACATAAATAAGCAAGGGGGGCACACACTCCTACCCCCTCTGCAGACAAGCCATGACCTTGTAGAACACAGCTCTAAACTATCAAGTTCATCTGCAAGCACAATTCCTGCCAGGAGAGAAAAACACACTGGCAGACGACCTAAGCAGAAACATCATAGATCCCCACGAATGGGAATTGAATCCACAAATATTCATAATAACACAAAAATGGTGGAGCCCGGACATAGATCTATTTGCATCCCCAATGAACTGCCAGCTACAGAAATTCTGCACAAGGAGTTACCATACACAAGCATGGAAAGTGGATGCCCTCTCATTCTGCTGGAAAAACCTGCAAGTATATGCTTTCCCTCCTTTGCCTCTCCTTCCAAAGGTACTCCTAAAAGCCAAGCAAGAAGAGCCAAAGATGATCCTGATTGCACCGGACTGGCCACGCCAGAACTGGTACCCAATCTTAAAGAACTTAGCACAAGAACCACCCTGGATTTTGCCTCAAATCCCACATTTGCTGACACAGCACAACAACCAGATACTTCACAGCCAACTATAGACCTTAAACCTAGCTGCATGGAAAATTCCTTAGTCAAGCAAGCAATGCCTCTCTCCAAAGCTGTTATGGATGTCATTCTGGAGGCCAGAAGGCCTAGCACCAGGAAAGCCTACTCGGATAAATGGAAGAGATTCTGTGCCTGGAACCAGGCGCACAGCCTTGACCCTCTTGTCCCAAACATTCCGCAGATACTTCAATATTTAACTGAGATGCTGGACAAGGGCCTCTCCTTCTCATCCATCAAGATCCACGCCTCAGCCATTTCTGCTCATTACAACACGGATCCACTATTTTTTTCTAATCCTTTGCTCAAACAGTACCTCAGAGGGGCAAAAAGCATACGACTGCTCCGTAGAGCACCTACCCCAACTTGGGATCTCAACTTTGTTTTGGAAAAATTAACTTTACCTCCTTTTGAGCCCGCTAACACAGCAGAATTAAAGTACATCTCTTGGAAAACTGCTCTGCTACTGGCAATAACATCAGTACAAAGAGTTTCAGAATTACAGGCACTAATGACAGTGGAACCTTTCCTCATTTTTCACCAGGACAGGGTGTCTTTAAGAACTAACCCTACGTTTATGCCAAAGGTGGTATCAAGTGTGGCTCTAAACCAAACTGTTCACTTGCCAACTTTCTATCCAAAACCACAGAACAAAGGGGAGAGATTACTACATTCTTTGGACATTCACAGTCAGTTAACGCTTCTACTTGGACAAAACCAAAGCTTTCAGAAAATCTGAGCAATTATTGGTAGCATATGCTGCAGGAGCACAGGGAAAAGCCATTTCAAAACAGACTATCTCAAAATGGATAGGACATTGCATACGTTTCTGCTACACTCACCATGGGAAACCTGTACCTAGCAGCATTAGATCTCACTCCACCAGGGCAACAGCCACTTCAACTGCCTACCTCAGAGGAGTACCTACCAAGGATATTTTGGAAGCAGCAACATGGAGTTCTGTGCATACCTTCACCAAGCATTACCATTTGCCTTTAAACTCCAAATCCAGAGCTGGCTTCGCCACTGCTGTGCTGTAGGTCCTTATAGCCACCCCTAATGCCTTATAGAACCAGCCTCGCTACCTCAGCTTTGGGATTCCACCCAAGTGTAATGACTGCAGCAGTGTAACACGATGAACATAGTACAGTTTTGTACCTACCATAAATGTAGATGTTAGAGTGTAAACACTGCTGCAGTCCAGGTTACCTTCCCTCCTTCCCCTCTTACTTGCTGGTACGTACCTATGCCTTCTACCCTTTACTACCTATGGGGAGTATTTGCTGGTAACTGAAAGTTGTTGTTTTCTTTTCTTATGTATGTTTTATTAGCAATTTGAATTGCCTACCTATTTGGGGGCACCTGACATCTGGGGCAAGAAAAACTGAAGAAAATGGCGTCGGCTGCATATTATATACCCCTGTCGCACTGACATCAGGGAGGAGGCGACAGCAACCGACGCCGGACCAAGACTTTGGAACTCAGGCCAACTGTGGAACCGCCTGATGGCAGGATAACACAAGTGTAATGACTGCAGCAGTGTTTACACTCGAACATCTACATTTATAATAGGTACAAAACTGTACTTTTTCTGGACAACATGCCAGGTGCTGACCTGCATACCTGTGAAAGTGTCTTTTCAAGACGCAGTTTACTAAGTATTCGTGCATAAATGGCTGTTTCTTTGTGGTTGAAATTCCTGTTGTAAGCTTTCCTTTAAAGTGAATGTATAGGCCATATCCCTGACGGTAGTCTGGATTCGGGAACCAGCTCGGACTTTGGTAGGGGCAGCTTTGAAGGAGGCTGGATTAGATAATGAGCCTCATATCGTTATCTTTAGCTGGGCCTCATGGGAAAAGCCCGCCATATTCCTCTTTCCAGTGAATAGTGAACTCTTGATGGTTCTTTTGAATTGGCACTATTTAGTGCATATGCTAACGTGATGAATAACAATCCTAACATTTTGTAATCCCCCACATAACTCTGTAGGATCTGCCTCACTGCTGTATGCTGGACTATGCAGCGCAACAGAAGATATTTAACATTTTCTTTAATACGCCTGCCTTGACTGTAATAATTTTATAAGCCCTAGTGGGTTTCTGTTTTGTTAGTGTGTTCAGGTTCTCATAGTTTACAGATACTTTTGACTACAAATGTATTGCTTATGAAGTATACAGAGTCTGGTTACTGTGCAAGACAGAGTAGTCAGACGCAATAAAATTGTGATCCCCTTAGGTCCCAAATGTTTTTTTTTTTTTTTCTTCAAATTGTTAAAAAATGTACTTCTGCTCTTGGCCCTGATGGCCCTGACGATGGTAGCTTCAAAAATTGCTTTTTAGCAGTGATGTATTATAGGGCTATTATGACCTTGTGTCCCATTCCATAAAGCTTTGCAGGAGCCAAATACAGCTGTCATTTTGCCCTGCAAATTCTGAATAAGCTGATCATAGCAAATACATCATTTCACTTTGCGAATTCCAATTGGCTGGGATTGTGCAGTACCAGTAGGATTAAATGAACTAATGGTTAGTTTGTCCTTTCAAAGTGTTGTGGAACGAGTCTTGAGGTCATAATGTTTCTGTGCAGCAGTGCTGAGAAGCAGTTTTGAAAGTGCTTTATCTTCATCCTGTCTGTGGAAGGATGCGTCCCTTGGGATAGGAAATTTGTTTATAGTCTGTGGGGGGTAGTGCAAGGGCACAGGACTTCTATTAAATGCAGCTTGCAGGTAAAGATGAAGGAATAGAATACATATGTCAAAAAAGTTGATGCTGAGCATGTATTTTCAAATTCTTTGTGAACTGCAGCTTAAAAGTCTTAAGTGGCATCTCCCAGAATGAAGAGTGAAACAAGTCCCAGAATTTCTAGCAGATTGTTATGCTGCCAGGGTAAGATCGTATCTCATGTAGGTGTACTAAATCTGATGGTTGATGTATAAGTTTCCAAATTTAACAGGGACCAAACAGGATGCAAAGAAAGTGGTTTGAAAGGCATGAAATGAGTACCTCAAAACAGAGACCAGAAAATGCTGTTTGATGCTTAGAGAGTTGTACTGTCATTCATTTGATATATTCTGTAGTTACTGCATTTCTTTCATTTCTTCATAGCTGTTAGTGGGAAACCCCAGACTGAATCTGTTCAGTTACTTCAAGGTGGGCAGTCGGTCTCGAGAGAGCTCCCAAGTTTTTATGGAAAATTGTAAGCTTTTACAGAGAAAGTAATAAGTACGTAGTCCTAAAAATGACTGAATCCCCAGTGCTGTTTCAGTAAGAAGCAGTTTTGAAAGCATTTTAAGACTGTATTCTGTATCAAATATTAATCTCCGTAT
Organism: Protopterus annectens; assembly: GCF_019279795.1. Classification (NCBI taxonomy): domain Eukaryota; kingdom Metazoa; phylum Chordata; order Ceratodontiformes; family Protopteridae; genus Protopterus; species Protopterus annectens. Next base: position 416,217,932 of record NC_056742.1, read on the forward strand.
GTAGCTTCTCCTGTCTACTGTGTACATTTAAAGCCTCAGACTGTGGCCCTTCTGGTACTGATCACTTTTTTAGTTAGCTAAGTAGAATATATATTTTTTTCTGTATGTTACAAGTGATGGTCTATTTGTACACCTTTACAGAGTGTTTTTGCTAATTAAATGTAGTTTGAAGTTTTGAATGTTGCAGTTATCTGGTTTTGGATTGTGTAGGTGGCATTCCAGTTTTATTTCAAGATTTATTTTAATGTCTGAATATTGCCATTTTTGTGTTTAGGGAAACTGTATAGATAGATAATTATTTTCACATGGGATCTTTTATGAGCTTCTAATGCAGGAATGGGCATGTTCTGTTTGTAAATAACTGTGATAATGAGCAAGAACATGCATTATGTCAGGTTATAGGTGTAAGTTCTTTACTGGGAAGAATTGAAACCAATCCGAGACTAGATGACTGAACTAGCGAAGACTACAAGAACACTTCAACTTCTTACACAGAACCATTGTTTTTGTGATATCGATAGCAAAGCAGGGAGTGTGTTGTGCAGTACAAGGTGAAGTCATTTAGTCAGCATAGCAGAGAATTCTTTAGAAGCCAGTGACAAAAGCTTGCATGTGAGCCTCATTGCAGTTTTCACAGATGTCCACATTCTGAGTAAAAAGCTTCCTGAACTAGTTGCACTTAGGCAAGCAGAAATATTTGATGTGGTCATAGAGGCATGGTGCGCAAGAGCCATGGTCGGTTTCTATAGGAACGATGACCCGCACACATGTATACAAACAAAACTATTGGAGGGACCTGAGTCAGCAGGTCTATTGAGCAACTGGGTCAGTAAATTAGCACAGTGGGTCATGCCAGAGACAGTGAGGAGTACTACATTTGGGCAAAGGCATTTATAGCCCCCTTCCAATCCAAAAATAAATAAATAATTGTGGAAAGGGGGGAATTGTAGAAGAAATGGCATATGAAAAATGGATGTTATTGGAGGGTTCCGAAATGTGTTACATGCTGGAACACCATTTGTTAACTCTCATGGTGAATTAGTAGGGTAACACAGTCTGAAAAATATACAGTAGGCCTTCTATTCAAATGTAGAGCTGAACAGAAATTGGCAACTTATTTGGTCATCTGGGGAAAAGTGGTTGTACTAAATGGTTTACACTGAGGAGCCCCTTCATACAAAATATTTCTTTTCATTGTCCTTTCATGCAAAATTTGATCATTGGGCATCAGGTGAGCCATGTTTCTTAATGTGAGACTGCCTTTAATACCAGTATTGTTACATAAGGAGGCAGGTAAGACTGGAGACAATTAAGGCACAACAACACATTACTGTATGAATGTAAGCAACAAGGTAAATGCACCTATTTCTAAAAGTGGGGGGGGGGGCATAAATATTTGGGGGGGGTCAAAGGATAGCATTCAGGAAACATAAGCAGCCACTTCAGTAACAGTGAACTGTACTAGCCAAAGTTAAATAAGTTTCTAAAAACTTATCAGAACAGGAAAAGTTCATTCTGTGAAGTAGTTACATTGAGAAATGGGCGAGAGAAACCATTCTGTGTTGTGTTAATATAAGAAGAACATGGTAAATACATTGAGCCCTAAGTGCTGTGTTGTGGGAGGCAAAAATACTACCTCTGTATTTGTGGTCGTCAGGTGGCATAAATGAAAGGTGATGAGAAAGATGAACTAAACACAGAACCAGCAAACTGAACGTGGCATCAAGTGGGACAGAACAAGTAAACAGGATCAATCAGTAAAACAGTAGTACACCAGCTAACTGATGAAAGATTTATTAAAACTTGCGCTTTTGTCCAACAAAATGTCAGGGCTTCATCAAAGTATAAAATCATTTAGACCAGGAATTATTTAAAGCCTTCCAGTGAGCCAATAAACATTCCCATTGGTCAGCTGTTCACTCAGTTAACCCAATAATTGGAATAATGAAAACTTTCCTACAAAGAGTACATATGAACAGTCTTATCAGCCCATGTAATCATTATAAAAAAATAAACACAAAAAAAATTTCCTTAACCCCTTGTCAACTTTAAAGTAATATTGGCATGTTTACTACTAGCATTAAACCTCAAAAAGGAAGCCAATGATACATAAATGTATAAATGCATAAATATTCAAATGGATTATAAATCCAGTAATATTTAAAAAGGAAAATTAATAACCAAGTGCTTTAATTTTGAAAATGCAGTCATTAAACCCCCCAAGGTTCGGTCGCATTAGTTATCTGCCACTCAGTTTCTTGTGGTCATCAGCTGGCATAAATGAGAGGTAATCACAAATGAAGGGAGAAGTAATATATCTTCACAGTGTAACAGAAGTATCTTGAAAGGGGTAATTGGTCTACTGTGGGGGGGGGGGGGGCAGAATAAAGCTAATGGTAGGTAAAGTAATACAGTCATGCCAGCCAGGTGGGATGCTTCCTGGAATTCTAAAGACCTGAGATTGGAGCAAGAGAAACTAGTGGCAATTCATTTTAACAGATTATTAGATGATTGGGTGGTGTTACTGTACTGGAGGAGAGGAAGCGCTTTGTTAGAGCCAAACTGAGATTGGAAAGTGTTATATTCGGTGAAATCCAGCTACAGAGGAGTGACAGGGAGAAGGGCCTCCTGATGAGAGGTCTGGTACGACATTGCTGAGCAACTACTGCAGACATGGTAGCCTAACTTGGGTCATAATAAAGTAAGGAGGACCACCAGTTAACTAGTCAGTGCATTAAATCTAGATAAAAACTGGAACATTTTCTGCAAGAATAGTCCGCTCTTTGGCAGTTGGGGCAGTGGGTTAATACTGTGAGATGTAGTTGCTGTTTCATAGGGTTTGATTCCTCCTGATCTCATTTGTCTATTGTTTGACCTTGCTTTGGGGCAACTGGGAGCTTGGACTAGGCCTAACAGTGGTTCCATGGACTGCAAGCCTAGTAACTGCCTATGAAAAATATGAATATTCCTATAGGTCCCTGTACTAATGTAGCCAAGACAGCAATCATTTGTAGAAGGAAAGGGCATGTTTACTAATCTGTAAGTTTTTTGAGTGATTGTCTAAATTAATAATCAAGTCGTGGTGGTCAGGGGACTGTGGATGTGGCTAGAGTACCACATGACATTTATTTGAACATTGATGCTCAAAACACTATAGAATTTGAGTAGCCATAAAATGGGTGGCAAACTTAAGAATTTGGGTAAATCACGAGCTACTCAGCAGATAACCGAAGGTGGTATTAAAGGGTGTTTGCCTTCAGGAAATGGGAGTTTAGTGGAGTCCACTTGGCTTCGTTATCTAGCTAAGTGAGCTTGTCCTGAGACTCTTCAGCTGTGTCCCAGACCAGAGACACTGTCAGGTAGCTTATAGCGAATATTGCAGACTGTTTACAAAGAAAATTTACTCTCTGCAGAAGAGACGGATAACTTTAACAGAGAGTAGGTTTTAAGATGTGCTGGAGCAGAGCAAAGCTTTCTTCTTTGTCAGTGTTACACTACTCAACAAAAATGTGATTCTGAGACAATTAACAAAGTGCTGAATCATATTAAATGCTTTAATTGACCTCTTGAATTTGTCATCTGAGCAATTAGAATAACTGTGGATGGACATCCTACTGAATAGACTGTAGCTGCACAGTGCTGAGATGCATGGGTACACATTTGCTGTAATCTGTTAATAGCACATTGTACACTGTACACACTCTGTAGGAGTAAGTAGGTGTATGTACCTATTACAGTGTTCTGCTTAAATAGTGTAGTATGGACATATATTATTCACCATACTAAGCAATTTACAAGTCAGCATATTCATCAGTTATGCACAAGATCCTGATTTGCACGTCTTGCCCAGCCATGTACTGATGACTTTGTAAGTCACTGCAATGAACTGTAAAATAATTTTCTGAATCACTTTCTCCTTGTGTGCAATGTGAGACCACCAGGCTTTGCATAATATGCAATTGTTTATGAATCCCAGCCAGAGCTGATGGGTAAGACAGTGTGGAGAGGATGAAAAGAGGATATGGAGCTGATAGGCCTTAATGTAATCGAATACTTCTTGGATAAAAAAAAAAATCAAAGTCTGGTATTTGAGAAGAAGATAACTTCTGCAATACACTTTAGAGATCTTGTAGTTATTTATATCTGGTGTTTCAGATGTGGAAAAATGTGTAAAAACTGTAAGTAAATCTGAAAGATTAGCTTTTTCTGCACAATTGACAGCTCCCGGTCTTGGTGATTGTTTGGCACTTTAATGTAGAGCTTTTCTCTGCAGGCCTCCACAGAGAATGAACTTTATTTACTTGGACTTTGTTAACAAATGCATCCAAGTACAAGGATTTAAATGAAGTTGGACCTACCCAGAGGTGGCCACCATAGTGATACAAGGTCTGTACCACAAGTTGTATGCAGAGTACTTAGTCAAATTCTGTTAAGAATCTGCTGAAAGAGGGAAAGTAAGATATCGTATGTTAAAGTAGCTTAAGAAGTAGACCGTGTAAAATGGTATATTTAGGGAGAAATCGTGCAAGAATGAGATTCTACACAATTTGTTCCAATTTCCAGACATTGCTCCTTTATGTGATATGTTAAGTGCAAGTTCAGGTATTTATAAAATATTTACTAGACAGTTGTTCATTTTCATAGGTTCATAGGTGTGTACTAAACTAATAACAGGAGGGGCCTTCTTAAGCCTAGCCATGCATCCCAAATCTCTGGCAAGTTCTTGTACCAATGATAACATTAAGCAGGGATTTTGGAGATTACAATCAAGGGCCTGGGAGATGAACCATTTACAGGCTGCCTGTGTCCATTAGACAAAGGTGCCAATTCGGGATGAATTTCCTATCCCCCATCCAGTTGTCAAAGTCAAACTTGAATGGGGTTAGTGAGAAAATTTATTTCACGTGGATGAAAATGCCCTTTTCAGAGAAGGGTTAGTTTCTGGGATACATGCCTGTCTTTCCAGCAGGTCCTATTTATATCACAGACAAGGTTTAAGTCTTTAGAATGGGTAATTCTGGTACTGTTTGTTTTGTGGATATGCAAGAGGGCCCATCACAGCAGGGTCTGACAGTGCCTTGTATGCCAGGCATAGATCTCCCTTCAACTGCCTGTAGAGGACAGAATACAGAGGTAGGGCTTTGTTACCTACACCTTGTATTGTTTTAGTGAGGAACCTTTGTGGACATTCCAGTTGTTGATATGCATGGATTGGTACATATCAAAGGGGGCATTGTACTCAATAACATGTCTAAATGCAGAATACAGTGAACAATAACCTCTTTGGACCTATACGCCATACCTTTGTATATGTTGTGTGACATTGCCAGCCCAGCTAGCTGAAATGTTTTAAATAATTCTGTGTTATTTGTGAATATTGCTATGATTTATACAGAACTGTATGTTGTGCACTGAGCTTCAAGAATGTAACCACAGTGTACGCTACTGGAAAAGAACAGAATGTTTTACAGTTGTGTTTATCTCTCAGTTTCACTGAAGCAGACACAATGTCTAGAGATAGAGGTTGTCCTATTGTCTTGAAACAGAAATAATTACTAGGTTTAAAATGTAAAGTGTTTTTATTGCTGTAACTTCCTAGCAACAGAACATCTGAGAGAGAAGTATTTTGACACAGAGGTGCTAAATTCTAAGTTTCTGTTAGCCTGGGAACTGAAGGCAGGTGACAAAGAGTAATGTCATCCAGCTGACCCAGCAGTAATGTTTGATAGTAATTTAAGAACTCTCTCAGAGAAAGTCTGTGCAATTTGTATTTGTCTTTGGACCTGGAAACATCCTCTCATCAGCCCTTGCTTTGCTAATAGTAGGTAACCAGGGGTACAGTCATCTCTCTTAGATTATAGATAGTAATATAGTGAAGATTAATTTAGATGTTTTCTGTATTTATTTGAGACTGTCCTGCAATGTTTTAAATATTTCCTGTGATTCTGAACTCTGTAGTTACTGTGTTGTTTGAGTATTGTCATGATGTTCTTCGTGTTTCACTGTTGTAGTCATTACATTTGGGTTATCTGCTTGCAGGTAGCCCTCAGTCGGCCTGATTAACAAAGTCTTGGGTCCTGCGTCGGTTGCTGTCCCTTCTTCCATGACGTCAGGTCGTCCGGGGTATAAAACATGCAGCCGACATCATTACATCAGTCTTTCTTGCTGTGCGGTGCCCGAAGCAGAAGCAGTTTGCAAGTGCCAGTCGGCCGACTCCTGAAATTTTCATTTTCGAGTTTCAGAACCCAAGTCTTCAACTAAAACTAAGTACCCCATTGGGGAAACTTTTTCTTGCTCCTTACCGATGTCAGTAAAAGTTAATAATTGCATTACTTGTGGAAAGCAAATACCTCATAAAGATTTTCATTCGTACTGTATTCTTTGCCTAGGCCCTGACCACGATGTACCTTGCTGTCGGTTTTGTGCTTTATTTAATCAATGCACTATCTGTCGTCGGTATATTTTCGCCTCTAAATATTTCGGTTCTCGGTTTAATTGTCCAGAAATGTCATCGGTTAGCCATCCAACTTCGTGGATTCTGAAAAAATGCAAGGATAAAGACAGAGACAGGCCGCTGAGGTCCAAAACTGCTAACGACGCTTCTCTTAAGCCAGTCACCAGTTCGCTGGTACTCAGTGAGGCTCTTTCGCAGCCCCTGATACCCGCTACTTCTTATTTGCAGGCCTCTATTGAGACCCATTCGGAGTCCGGTATGCCATGAGATACTTCAACTATGGAACCCGCAGATGTCTCTACCTTGGATGGGTCCGGAGCCGCTGTGCATGCGCTTCCGAGGGTGTATTCAGGCCTACAGACTTGCATATTAAACCGATGCCTCCTTCTTCACTTAGGCCTAAATCTCGAACTATGCCTAAAAAAATGATGCCCAGGCCACATGCTCAGGCCTCTAAGCCTAAAAACAAATTATAAGAATGGCTGAAGATCTAATTACTCTAAGCAGGGGTAGCCCCCCCCCCCCCTTCACACTTTCAAAGAGGCCTAGGAGTGAAGTTGTTTCTGAATCTTCTGACGAGGATTCTTTTTCTGATTCTTCTGATGATCTGGATTTGCCTTTATCTACTTATGAGGATTCTGATGCAGAGGACTCTATTCCCTCTGCTTCCCCTCCAGAGTATTTTTCTTTTGGTGAAACCTTACATACTCTAAGGGAGCATTTCCACTGGGAAAGCCAGGATTTTTCTGATTCAAAAAAGAGGCTCAAGGATTTCTTACTCCTGCCTCAGCATAGGCCTTTAGCTATTCCTCCTGTACTAGACATTGTTGATGATGCTTTTTCGGAATCTAGTTTGGCCCCTTATTCCTTGCCTTCTGCTCCCAGAAAACCTGACAGATACTACAGGGTCCCTGAGTCACACAAGTTCCTTTTTAAAAATCTTATTGCAGATCCAAAGACTATTTCTCAGGGGCTCAAGGGCATTAAGGCTTCTACTGCTAAAAATCCTACCCCTTCTGATAGAGACTCCAGGGCGCTGGATAGATAGGGTAAGAAGGTTTACACTTCTGCAACTTTGGCCATTAGGGCTTGAAACTGCCAGTTTCATATGTTAAAGTATCAGCAACATGTTATTGGATTGCTTAAACAGAAAATGATGTTGATTCCTGATTGTGTGGAAAATAAAGAATTACAGGATTTAATGCATTCTGCTGAACAGGTTGGAAAACATACTTTGCAATGTGGTTTTGATTCATTAGAGGCCTCTTGCAGGGCTGCTGTTACTGGGTCTGTGGTCAGAAGGCATGCTTGGCTTAAGGAGCAACCTTTACCTAGTCATGTTAAAGCTAAATTGTTGGATGCTCCCTTAAATCAAGACTGCCTGTTTGGCAGCAAGGCTGAGGAAGTTCTTAAAAAGATGGAAGATAAAGCTAAATCTATGCAAATTGTTAAAGATTTCTTACAGGTTCAGCCTCCTAGATTTAGTAGGCACTGGCCCTCTAAAATTTGGTCCTTTCCAGCCCCTTCCAGGTCTTCTCAAGCCAAACCCAGACAGAGCAGAAACCCGAGATTTCAGTCCCAGGAGACATACAGGACTAAGCAGTGGGGGGCCTTCACTTCCAAATCTGGGAGTAATAAGCCCCCCCCCCCCCATGGTAAACTGTGTCAATGATTTCCTTTTAAAATTTCCAAGCACTTATCAACTGACTGCCCCTTTGAGGGGAAAGATTGCTCTTCATGCAAAGAACTGGGAGCTCATTACCCAGGACAAATGGGTTTTAAATATAGTGTCCCAAGGATACAGATTTCGCTTCCACATGTTGCCAACACCAAACGAGTGTCCGGACCTACCTCCAAATCAGTGGGCTGAGGCCCAAAAACAAGTACTTTCTCTCTTAAGCATGAGGGCTATTCATTTGGTACCAGAAGAGGAAAAGGGACAAGGTTTCTACTCAAGGCTTTTCCTGGTACCCAGAAAAGACGATTCATGGGGTGCTATCCGGGACCTGTCTACTCTAAACACCTTTTTGGAGATTCCAGAATTCAAGATGCTGACTCTTCACCAGTTGCTTCCTATGCTAGGCAAAGACGCCTGGTTGGCAACACTAGATTAAAAGAAGCATACCTGCACATCCCAATCAGAGAATCTTGCAGAAGATACCTTCACTTCAAAACGGGCTACACACACTACCAGTTCTCTGCACTGCCCTTTGGCTTATCTACTGCGCTCAGAGTATTCACAAAGTGCCTAGCTCCAGTTATTGCATTTTGCAGGCAAAAAATATTAATATACCCATACCGGGAAGATTGTCTAATTCAGGCAGAAAGCCATGACATACTTTTGAATCATCTGGCCTTTGTACAATAGGGTTCTAACCTGTCTGTGGGGTACACCATAAACAAAAAGAAATCACCTGGTACCCTGTCAACAAATTATATTCCTGGGAGCAAGCTTGAGTACAACTTCCCAGATGGCTTACCTCACACCAGAGAAACAAATTCATTTGACGACCTACTTCAAACAAGTGGCCACAAAAACCCTGCTATCTGCAAGACAAATACTGCAAGCCTTGGGGTTCATGTCCTCCTGCATTCTTCTAATTCCATATGCATGGCTGCATGTGAGGAAACTACAGTGGTATCTAAAAAGCCTATGGTGTCAACATTCTCAGGATCTAGAAGCAATGATTCCTATCATACCTTGCCTACGCCTAGAGTTCCTTTGGTGGGTAGAGGCCTGCCACCAAAACAAGGGACTACCTTTCACACCACCCCCTCCCGCCCAAACCCTAACAACAGATGCATCAGACTATGCATGGGGGGCTCACCTGGCAGGGAAGTGCATTCAGGGCAAATGGAACCCAAGTCAAATGCACCTGCATATCAATCAAAAAGAAATGTTGGCTGTACAGAATGCTCTGACAGCCTTCACGGACCACATTCTTCCAGGACAGCTAATGGTAAAGACGGACACCACCACTGATATGTGGTACATAAACAGGTGGGGGGTACACATTCTTACCCCCTCTGCAGACTAGCCATGGCATTGTGGAACACAGCCTTGCGCTACCAAGTGCACCTTTAAGGTCAATTCCTGCCAGGAAAATTAAATACACTGGCAGACGGACTAAGCAGAAACCACATGGACCCACACTGGCAGACGGACTAAGCAGAAACCACATGGACCCACACAAGTGGAAATTGGAGCCAAGGACTTTCAACATCTTGACAAGCAAATGGGGGAGCCCAGATATAAACCTATTTGCCTCTCCCCAAAACTACCAATTGGACAAATTTTGCACAAGGACTCTCCACAAACAAGCCTGGAAAGTGGATGCTGTGTCCTTCAGCTGGAAAAAACTATCAGTCTATGCCTTCCCCCCTCTGCCTCTGCTCTCCAAAGTACTACTAAAAATCAAACGGGAAAAACTAAGGATGATTTTGATTGCTCCAGACTGGCCACGCCAACAGTGGTACTCCCTCCTGCGCAGTGTGTTAGTTATCCCCATGGCACCTGCCTCAGTTTCTCCTTCCCTGTTGTCCCAGCAGGAGAACCAGATTCTGCACCCTCAGCTTCTAACACTGAACCTTGCAGCCTGGCTAGATACCTAATCTCTCCTTTACCATCCCTCAGTAAACCTGTGATGGATATCATTTTAGAGGCAAGGACGCCTAGTACTAGAAAATCTTATGCTGAAAAATGGAAGATTCTGTGCCTGGAACCAATCTCAAGGGATGAGCACAGCAGCACCCAATTTACCTCAGATTTTACAATACTTAACCAAGATGCTTCACAAGGACCTGTCTTTTTCCTCCATTAAAATCCACGCCTCAGCCATTTCAGCTCATTATAACACAGAACCTCCCCTCTTCTCTCATCCAATGCTCAAGCAGTTCCTCAGAGGGACCAAAAATTTGAGACCACCCAGGAGAGCTCCAACCCCAGCCTGGGACCTTAACTTTGTCTTGGAGAAACTCACTCTACCTCTTTTCGAGCCAGCTGCTACTGTGGACTTAAAATTTCTTTATTGGAAAACAGCTTTCCTTTTAGCAATCACTTCAGCTAGAAGGGTATCTGAATTACAGGCCCTTATGGTAGTGGAGTCGATGTCCTTCATGGATGCATCTGCAGTCATAACAACTGGGTTGTCCTGTCGTCAGGCAGCCCTTCAGTCGGCCGGATTCCAAAGTCCGGGTCCGGCTTCGGCTGATGTCGCACTTCACCCGACGTCATCTCTGTTGGTCTTCGGGTATAAAGGCATCAGCCGACGCCATTTTCCTCAGTCTTTCTTGCCGCGTGGCGCCCGAAGCAGAAGCTGTTCGCAAGTGCCGGTCGGTCGGATCCAGAGATTACTTCTACCGAATACTACTTCGAAGACTTCTAAAGCTAAGTACCCCGTTGGGGACTCTTTCTTGCCTCAGCCGATGTCAGAAAAAGTTAATAATTGTTTAACCTGTGGGAAACAAATACCTCATAAGGATTTCCACTCTTACTGTCTGCCTTGTTTAGGCCCAGCCCACGACGTAGCAGCCTGTTCGGCCTGTGCTTCTTTCAACCGACGAACGCTTAGGCGCCGGTCGGAGTTTGCTGAACAGTTTTTCGGTTCTGATTTTGCGTATATTATGCCGCCGGATCCTCCGACTACCCAAACTTCTAAAAACGCAAAGATAAAGACCGACACTCGCGTCCGCGGTTTCGCCGAAACCATGGTTAAGCAAACATGAGTGTCTCGGTTTCGGCCGAAACCGAGAAAGCTGATCAAAATACAGCAGAATCTATCACTACCACTGAGGCCCCTGCTACTTCTCTTGAATCGGCCTCAGAAATTTTATCCACTACGGTGGTTGCCACTGACTTATCAGACACCATTCCCTTGGATGTGTCTACCCCAGCACGTGGTGCTGCTAGGCCTCCAGCAGCCATGTCCATTAAGGCCTTTGCCAGGGCCGAAGCAGCCAAAACTACTAGAACAGTGCCTGCTAAACCCCCTACAACCCGGCCCTCTTCTAGTTCACAAATGCTTACTCTGGCAGAAGATTTAATTTCATTAATTAGGGGATCTCAATCTCACCCAGACAGGGCCTCTCAGCCCCAGAGAAGAGATCTAGGCCAGATCCCCCGAGCCTGTGTCCTCTGATGATTCTGCTGATGAATCAGACATAACAGACCAGCCAGAGGCTCCTTTCTCCAATTTTGAAGACTCAGATGCTGAAGAATCCATTCCAGCTGCCTCCCCACCAGAAGAATTTTCCTTTGGGGAAACCTTACATGCCATGCGAGAGCAGTTCCAATGGCAGCAGCAGGATTTCTCAGACTCCAGAAAAAGACTTAGAACCTTTCTGCACCTTCCACAACACAGGCCCTTAGCTATACCTCCTGTGCTCTCTCTAGTGGATGATGCCTTCAATGATGTCTGCTCTGCACCAGATTCTTTACCTCCAGCCCCTGCCAAACCAGACAGATTTTACAGGGTACCAGACACTCATCACCACCTTTACAAGGCCCCACTTGCAGACCCGAAACTATATCCCAGGGTCCCAAGGCAGTAGCGACCACAGCTAAAACCCTATTCCTTCTGAAAGGGAAGCCAGGTCTTTAGACAGATGGGGCAAAAAGGTTTACACTTCAGCTACTCTCTCAGCTAGAGCTTTAAACTGTCAGTTTCACATGATACAATACCAAGAGTTTATGCTTGATCAGTTAACAAAAAAGCTATCCTCTGATGAATCAATTGATAAGAAATATGTATTAGAAATGGTAAATAACATACAACAGGTTAGTAACCATTCCTTAAAATGTGGCTATGATGCACTGGAGGCTTCATTTAGATCAGCCATGACTGGCACAGTGATAAGAAGGCATGCATGGCTAAAGGAACAAGCTTTACAGGATCATGTTAAAGCTAAGTTATTAGATGCTCCTATGGATAAGACCAGCTTGTTTGGTACACCTGCCCAGCAGGTAATGAAGAAAATGGAAGAAAAGGCAAAATCTGTTCAAACGGTTAAAGATTTCTTGCAGGTCCAACCCCCAAGGTTTAGCAAGAACTGGCCTGCCAAAAATTGGTCCTTTCCTGACTCCACAAGATCCCAAAGGGGCAGGAATAGACATTCCAGAGGCAGAAACCAATCCAGAGGAGGTGCCTACAGAGGACGACAGTGGCAAGGTAACAACAGAGGCACAGACACAACCACTGCCACTACAACAACACAGCCACAGTGACTTAACTCTAAATCCGCCTACCAGGGAACAAATAGCAGCTCCATTAGGCGGCAAATTAACCTTATTTTCAAAGAACTGGCACTATATCACAAAAGACAAGTGGATTTTACAAACCATAGATCAAGGTTACCGGTTCCACTTCCACACTTTACCAGTCAAAAGAGGAATGCCAAATCTACCTCCAAATCAAAAAACAGAGGCTCTACAACAGATAATGCAGTTAGCAAACATGAGAGCTGTGGAAAGAGTGCCAACAACAGAACAAGGAAAGGGATTCTACTCAAGACTATTCCTAGTTCCAAGAAAGGAAAAAAGTTGGAGACCTATTCTCGACCTGTCCACCTTAAATACATACATCATTGTCCCAAAATTCAAAATGCTGACCCTACAGCAACTTCTTCCCATGCTGGGCAAGGAGTGTTGGCTGGTAACTCTAGATCTCAAGGAGGCATACCTGCACGTCCCCATTCGACCAATCTGCAGAAGATACCTCAGATTTCTTGCAGGATCAGAGCATTATCAATTCTCAGCATTGCCCTTTGGCTTATCTACTGCGCCCAGAGTATTCACAAAATGCCTGGCATCAGTAATCGCCCACTGCAGACTACAGGGAATTCAAATTTACCCATACCTGGACGACTGCCTGCTACAAGGGGACAACAAAAGCAAGCTGACAACAGATTTACAAAGGGTCATTTACTTGCTACAAGCACTGGGATACACAGTCAATTTACAAAAATCAAGGCTAATACCATCCCAGACAAGGACATTCTTGGGCGCGGAATTGGACACAGTAAAACAAATGGCTTTCCTAACTGCAGAAAAACAAAGAGAACTCCTCTTTACTTCTTGGCACTAACAAAACAGAACAAGTTAACAGCAAGAAAAGTACTGCAGGCCTTGGGCTTCATGGCATCATGCATAATCTTGGTCCCACTTGCCAGACTACATATGAGAAAACTACAGTGGTACCTAAAGAATTTATGGTCCCAACACAGGCACAGCCTAGAAACAGAAATTCCACTAATTCCATGCTTAAAACAGGAGTTCCTATGGTGGGCTCAAGCATGCCAGTCAAACCCAGGGCTACCCTTTCGCAGATGTCAAGCAAGCCAGACCATCACAACAGACGCTTCAGACCTAGGATGGGGCCCACATGCTGGACAAATGCGTGCAAGGATTGTGGACGAGGATCAACTTCACCTGCACATCAACCTAAAAGAAATGCTGGCAGTAAAACTGGCAATCCAAAACTTCAGACCATTTCTCAAAGAGGGCCAGTTGATGATAAGGACAGACAACACCACAGTCATGTGGTACATCAACAAACAGGGAGGCACTCATTCATACCCCTATGCAGAATGACTTTGGAGCTGTGGAACCTGGCACTCAGCTACAACATCCAGTTACAGGCAATATTTGTACCGGGAAAAGAAAATACTCTAGCAGACATATTAAGCAGAACCACATCGGATGCCCACGAATGGATGCTACACCCGGACATCTTCAAGACCATCTCAAAGAAATGGGGAATACCTCAGATAGATCTATTTGCTTCCCCTCTCAATCACCAGCTCAAAAAGTTCTGCACAAGGACATTCCACCCACTAGCATGGAAAGTGGATTCGCTCTCCTTCAGCTGGAAAGGCCTAACAGCATATGCATTCCCACCTCTTCCCTTGATACACAAGGTATTACTAAAAATCAAGGAAGAACGTCCAAGGATAATCCTAATAGCTCCAAACTGGCCAAGACAACACTGGTACCCACTGCTGAGGAGCATGTCTCAGAACAATATGTGGCCAATACCCCTGATGCCTTTGATGTTAACTTAGAACAACTACAGCATCATGCATCCAAACCTAAAAACGTTGCAACTGACTGCATGGAACATCACATAGCAGCAGCTAATCCAGAACTTTCCCAAAGAGTTAAAGACATTATTCTTGAAGCCCGCAGACCTTCAACAAGAAGGAACTATGCAGGAAAATGGAAAAGGTTTGTCATTTGGAGTACTGAAAGAGGAAAAGATGTGTCAAACATAGATATGCCTAACATTCTGGAGTATCTGGCAGAACTTCTACATTCAGGCCTGTCCTACTCCTCCATCAAGATACATGCATCAGCTATATCAGCAGAATACAGCTTTGATCCACCTGTTTTTTCACACCCATTACTCAGACAGTTCCTCAGAGGAATCAAGAATGTAAAACCTCCAAGGAAACCACCATTACTAGCTTGGGACTTGAACTTTGTGCTAGAAAAGTTGACACTATCACCCTTTGAGCCAGCAGCAACAGCAGACCTACAGCATCTATCGTGGAAAACCGCCTTCCTACTGGCAATAACCTCAGCCAGGAGGGTTTCTGAACTCCAGGCCCTAATGGCAGTACAACCCTTCCTAATCTTCCATCAAGATAGAGTGTCCATGAGGACTAATCCTACATTTATGCCTAGGGTGGTATCCAGAGTGTCTTTAAACCAGGCAATCCACCTACCTACCTTCTTTCCCAACCCACAAAACAGAGGGGAAAGAATACTGCATACCTTGGATGTACATAGACAGCTACGCTACTACCTGGACAGAACAAAGTAGCAGAAAAACTGATCAGCTTTTTGTAGCCTATGCAACAGGAAGGGAAGGAAAAGCTATTTCCAAACAGACAATCTCCAAATGGATAGGAAATTGCATACGATTCTGTTACTCCTTCCATGGAAAACCAATTCCACAGAACATAAGACCTCATTCTACAAGGGCAACAGCCACTACCACAGCCTTTTACGAGGAGTGGCAACCAAAGACATTATTGAGGCGGCTACTTGGACCTCCGTGCATACATTTGCCAAGCATTTTAATTTGCCTCTATATTCCAGATCCCGAGCAGGGTTTGCCACTGCTGTACTGCAAGGGATCCTAAACACACCATAATCTAGTTTCTTCCTCCTCCCTAGTTAGCTATGGTATTCTACCCAGTTGTTATGACTGCAGATGCATCCATGAAGGACATAGTACAGTTTTGTACCTACCATAAATGTAGATGTCCGAACTGGATAGCATCTGCAGTCAGGATTACCCTCCCTCCTTCCCCTCTGTGGTACTCCTAGGGTGTTTACCCTCCTAATAGCTAGCTGGTGGGGGGAGTCTTTTATGGTGTATTTGTTGTATATATGTACATACCTGCTTATTTTTTGTGTTTACCACTATATTTTGGAAACATTGGCATTTATCCAAAATTTTTAGCCTTCAAGAGGGCTACTGGCATCTGGGGCAAGAAACACTGAGGAAAATGGCGTCGGCTGATGCCTTTATACCCGAAGACCAACAGAGATGACGTCGGGTGAAGTGCGACATCAGCCGAAGCCGGACCCAGACTTTGGAATCCGGCCGACTGAAGGGCTGCCTGACGACAGGACAACCCAGTTGTTATGACTGCAGATGCTATCCAGTTCGGACATCTACATTTATGGTAGGTACAAAACTGTACTTTCATCATCTTTCATGCAGACAGGGGGTGTCTCAAAACCAATCCATCCTTCATGCCCAAGTTGGTATCCAGTGTGGCTCTTAATCAGTCCATTCATTTGCCAACCTTCTTTCCCAATCCACAGAACAAAGGGGAATGGGTACTGCATTCCTTAGATGTGCACAGACAACTTAGATTCTACTTGCACAGGACTAAACCTCAAAGGAAATCTGAACTGCTGGTGGCATTTGCTGCAGGGGCAGAGGGGAAGGCTGTTTCAAAGCAAACCATTTCTAAATGGATAGACCATTGCATTCATTTCTGCTATAAGCACCATGGAAATCCTATCCCCCTGGGGATCAAACCTCACTCCACCAGGGCTGCATCTACCTCTACAGCCTTTCTCAGAGGCATACCTACCAGTGACATCCTAGAAGCTGCTACCTGGAGTTCTGTACATACCTTCACCAAGCATTATCATTTGCCAATTTTCTCTAAATCCAGAGTTGGCTTTGCCACTGCAGTCTTGCAGGGCCTTATAGCTGGTGCTAATGCTATTTAAATTCCTCCTCCCAACCAGAGCTTTGGGAATCTAACCAAATGTAATGACTGCAACAGTGAAACACGAAGAACATAGTACAGTTGTGTACACTTATGATAAATGTAGATGTTCGAGTGTATTCACTGTTGCAGTCCTGGTTACCCTCCCTCCAGCCCACTGACTTTTTTTGGTTATACCTCTACTTTTCTTTACTATGCTTAAAAGCTTTTTGGTGTATTTGCTTTTTTGTTGGAGGTATATCATTGTACTTTTATATTTAATTGCTTCCCATTAGGGGGGCACCTGACATCTGGGGCAAGAAAAACTGATGTAATGGCGTCAGCTGCATGTTTTATACCCCTGACGTCATGGAAGAAGGGACAGCAACCGACGCGGGACCCAAGACTTTGTTAATCAGGCCAACTGAGGGCTACCTGCAAGCAGATAACCCAAATGTAATGACTGCAACAGTGAATACACTCGAACATCTACATTTATGGTAAGTGTACACAACTGTACTTTTTCACGGTCTGTAGATGGCCCATCTTTGTGCAGAATGATGACTGTTGCTGTACTCCATTCATGAGGCATAAAGCCTGTTTGAAAGTTATATTTAAATAGCAAATAAGAGTTCCAGAGGTCCTGATAGGTTATGTTTCATGATGTTTAGAAGGCGGCCTGAGATGTTGTCTGGGCTCACTGATGTAGTATTCTTGGCCTTAAAGATCATTGAGGACCTGTTGCCTATAGATATTAGGGGGAGTTATATTTGATGATATTCATGGGGGAGGTTGAGTGGGAGAAGGGGAAAAGTTAGAGCTGAACTTGGCTCCCAGTAAGTTTGCTATATCCTCTGGCTCAGTATCAGTGGCTCCATTAATAATGACCTCTGCCCACAATTGCGTACTGCATTTGAGGTTGTGAGCATAGCTAAAGAATGCCTTATTGTTGTTCTTTGCCTGGGATGCCAAATCTACCTAAAATCTGACTTTGATAGGCTTTATTTTTCCTCTGAGTTTTAATTTGAGAGCGTTTTTATCCTGCTGCATGATACATCCTTCACATCTAAGACCCTTAAATTATAAGACCTG
This sequence comes from Protopterus annectens, assembly GCF_019279795.1. Lineage (NCBI taxonomy): Eukaryota > Metazoa > Chordata > Ceratodontiformes > Protopteridae > Protopterus > Protopterus annectens. Next base: position 416,235,705 of record NC_056742.1, read on the forward strand.
ATGTGGTTCCAGTATTTTTGTCAAGAGTACGGTTGAGTGGCAAATCCAACGTTAAGATATGAGGAATGTATTTTATTTAGGAAGTACTTCATAAGCACTGTGGCACACAGGTTAAAGCCTTTACTGCTATTGAAATTCAGTGAAGGTTTGTGAGTTCAAGGAAAATAGGATGAAGAACAGGAAGGAAGAAATTGTTGGGGCTGACTGGAATGAGGTGGGCCTGTATTTCTGCAGATCACTGATCATTTACTTGTGATCAGACAGCTGTAGTCAATCACATTCAAGGACAGCATCAGTACCCACTCTTAGCCACCTTATTAGCTATATACACCTCAGATGTTCAACTGCAATCAACAAGGCTGTCCTCAGTTATAATGCAGCGTTAGACAAGGAACTCCATGACTCCAGTACATCCACAGTACCCCCTGCTTTCCCCACATCATTTAGGCAGATTGCATATTTTTTAGCACTTACATGTTACTATTCTGCTTTTTCCTTCATCTATTCAGCACATTCTAACTGGCCAGAACTGCACTGTAATAGCTATGGAGGAAGTGAGTGAATTAAGGTAGGATTCGGGGGCCACTTAGCCACAGAAGCCATGAGGTTCTAGATGCTCTGAAGTACATTTTGATTTTTCCTACGTTTGCAACACTAATAGCCCGAACAAAAGTCACAAGTAAGTAAAAAAACATCTTCAGTCTCATTTCTTCTTTCAAGGAAGAAATAAGTTTTGTCTGTAGCTTAATGCTCAAATTTGATGAAATGGTAGTGTCCCTTAAGCTGTGAAGATTTATTTTGGGAATAGTGACTACCCCTAAAAAAATGGTAATCAACTTCTGATGCATTGAAATAGAAGTGAAAGAACAAATGGCCTCAGGAATATATTTCAAGTTGTTGCTGGCATACATGTATGCAATATGCCTCCTCACCCTTTTACTCAAAACACACCATCTCAGTGTCCTTTTGATATTAGACTCTGATGAAAGTGACAGAAGAAATGACCACAGTAACATATTTCAACTTGTCTAGGTCATATATGTATACACAGCATTACTCCTTAGCCCTATCCACAGAAGATAGCCATCTTATCAATTCAATGTTTGTTTTTTACGAAAGTGGAAAAAATAAGGATCATAGTAATGTACTAGGTAGGGCCCAGGGCAGAGGTTGAGGATGGTGCCCCTCTACTGCATTTATGTGTAGAAATCCCTTTTTACAGTTAAGGGTCTGGGAGCTTGATGGCCACCACAATCCTTGAGGGTCTAAATTTTCTATGATGCATTTTATGCTTTATTTTTGCAAGATAATTTCTAGTTAACTGTTGCTTTTTGTGCTGCTGTCTAGAAGTTGTGTGTATGCCTCCAAACTGTGCTTATGCATGTGTGCAAGCTCTGATATGTGCCTCTGTACAGATCAAATTAGTGATATTTTTTACATGTGCACATACATGTGTGTATACATATAATACACACACACACACACACACACACACATATATATATATATATATATATATATATATATACTGCCCCGATAAGGTGTGTGTGTGTGTAATATTTGCAGACAGCCCCATACCCAACAATTACAACAAATGTGTGCACACCTCAGGTGTCTGTTAAAAAGGCCGTAGTCTATTCCAGCTTGCTTCACACAAGTGCGCACTAGTTTTGCAAAGGTGGGTTAATGACTATTTAACTTGATCATGACTGCTGTGTCAACTGCTTTCAGCCACAAACAATTCCTGCACTCAGCAATTATAGCTATTTTGTTGACTGTTTACACCTCAAATGTCTGATTTTGGTTAAAAAAAAAAAAAAAGAATGGCTAAATGAATGCATATCAGCATTGTTTCTCACAGATGGTAACCACAGTAAAGTATTCTAGTTTGCTTTACACAACTATGCATTACCCATGTAAAGCCAGAATGACTATTCAATTTGAGCAAATAACAGCAGGGTCAGTCACTTTCATCCACAGTATCCCACATTTATAGCTGCACTGTTCTGTCCACACCTTAATTACATATTACATGGTTGTGATGAAATGCATTGGTTTGTTGTGGCTATTTTTATAACTTTATTTTACACAAATCACTATAGGTAAGGCATTCCAACTTCACACCAGTAATTATTACTCTTGCAGATGCGTAATAATGACTGTTTAACTTGAGTACACAACAGCAAGTTCAGTAACTTTCATCCTTAGAGATCTCGAGTATCAGCAGTTATAGACAGTTTCTTGATTGTGTGCTTCTCCGATATCTGACTGTAATACATTTAAACAATGGTCACAATAATTGATTTTAATACCACTACAGATGCGCTTATCCTGCTTATGAATTACAGCTGCTTTTACTGACCTTGTACATATTCGATATCTGATTGCAATTAAATGAATAATGAAATGTGTAAATAGCCACAGTAATTTATTTCTGCTTAATGCTGTAAGAAGCATTCAGTACAACCCTTTACAAACCCCCTACATTCCAATACCCCCACACACACGCACACACACACACACACACACACACACACACACACACATGCCCACCAGTTGTAGTTGCTTGTATGACTGTGTACACCTTAGATGTCTGAGTAATGGCCACAGTAATGCATTTCAGCTTGTTAATTTCATAGACCCATGCAGTGTAACCCTCACCACACGTACACTTAAATAATAAAGAGAAAAAAAAAACACTTTCTCCCTTATTCACCATCCTTCCAGCAAATTGTTTGTATTCTTTCGCATTAGACTCTGGTTATGTTTGGCATTAGTCACCTGCAGTAGTGTGAGCCATTTGGAAAGTCTTGTTAACTGTTTTGTCTAATATGTAATGAGGCATAATTGTCTTATTCATTATGGGGGTATGTACATAATGGTTGGGTTGGGCTGTTTTCAAAGTAGCCCTGCTGAGTCACTTTTTTGTTATTACAGAAATATGAACTCTCTACATGCTTTGCATATGGGCAGATTGCAAATTTCAGAATTGCCTTAATAGGAGAAACAAATGTAAAGCATGTTTTAATATTTGGGAAGGGTGTGGCCTAGTAGTCTGGTACCATGAATTGTCCATGCCCAAATTACCTAGGATTGTTTAGCAAGACATCTTCTAGCAGAGGTGGGGGGAGAGAGAAAACATTGTCCAATGTCAGATTGTCCATTTTGGGGCAAAAGAAGCAGCCTTGTCTGCTACAGAACTGATGAGTGATAGAGACCCAGGCATCATAGAAAGGGATAAGGACTGGACATGCAACATGGTGACACTTTGTAGTAGGAATGGTCATATGATTGAAATTGAGATTGCTGGATAGCATTGTAGGATGCTAGTATTAGGGCCAAGTAAAATGCCAGTGACTGCCTTGGGTAATGGCTTTCCACCGCCAACTGTCAACTGAGTTGGAGCGAATTTGCCAGCCAGAGAAGAAGGTTAATTATCAACAGGTACAGAGAGAAAGACTTTGGAGAAAAGTTATTTGAGAATTGGCAGATTTAGTAGTATGCTGCTCTTTAGACAGTAGGAATACTAGTAAGGTTTGTTACATAAATCTTGTGGAATTTTGATTTACTAGGTAAGCAAGAATATGTAATGTTTTTGGAGTACTGAGATTTTAATGTATTTAGAGAGATTATAACATTATGATCAGCACCCATTTCCCTGACGCCTCAGAGACACCATTGTAATGACCGCCTATTTCTGTGACACCCCAGAGATAGCATTGTGATCAGCACCCATTTCTCTGATAACCCAGAAATAGCATTATAATTAGCCCTCATTTCCCCAACAGCCCAGAGATAGTATTATAATCAGACCCATTTCCGTGATGCCCCAATGATAGCATTATAATCAGCAGCCAGTTCCCCAACAACTGAGAGATACTGTTACACTCAGCACCCATTTCCCTGACAACCCAAAGCTAGCCTTATAATCCATCACAAATTTCCATGATACTCCATGGAACAAACTTGAGTTCCTATGTGTTTGGTTTCCATCTTGGTTTGTTCCGAACTGAAAAAGCTTATACATTCCTCCCATCTTGGGGAACAGGGTTCCTAGTAGTTGGGCGATTACCTCCTTTGATAAAGTCGGCTTTCTTTTGTTTGAATATCAGTGTCACATGTTACACTTTTACGTAACGTAGATATGTAGCTGCTCTTAAGAAAAGAGAATACCAGGTTTTGCATTCCCTCTATTGACAGTATAATTTGGAGCTAGTAAATTTAGTATCTGGAATGTTGAGGGGAAGCCCCCCCCCCCCCCCGCACACTGTGGGTACAGAGAGGTGCAGCCCTTCCGCCACATTAAAAAAAATGTTAATGTTTCCTGAGTTTGTTTCCATGCCATATTGCTTCAGAAACATATATACAGATGTATGACACTATGCACACATCCTAGTGACGAAGTGTAATTTTTTTAATTAACTTTCAAAACTTTTTTCTGCAGTTTGCTTAGGATGTTTTCATTTTTATTTCCTTGAGACCTACATGCAACTGACTTTCTGGTTGCCCTGCATTAGCAAGCTCATGTGCTGTAATGTTAATCTGTGTGTGTACAGTTTCACAGATTTGGCATGTTAAAAGAGCTGCAACCCGAACATCATGGGTAATTGTACAAATATTAACAGCTTGCAGTACAGCCAGCGTAGAATGAGGCGAGATATAATTAGACATGAATTGCCTTTGTATAACTGAATACAAGATAATTAGTTGTAAACATGTATTTTGCCAACTGTCGTGTACCATGCAGAGCCTCAATGAAAAAAGCTATGACCTTAGCCCCTTTTTGCATGCCACCTGATTCAAGGGAATTTGATTGTAGGCATGTATGCCACTGCCATCTTCTGCATTTCCCTCAGATGCATGTAAAACACCCCCAGTTCCACCCAGAGCAACTTTCAGCACGTACTGTTGGTCATATTGTGCACACAAACTACTGGTATAGACTTGCCAAAGGTACGTCAACAGCCTGATCAGGGCTATGAAAGAACACATGACCAGCATCATATAAATGCTCATTCATAAAAAATCCCTGTCCCTCCCTACAGAAAGGGCTAGTCTAATCTGCAGATTTATTAGTGCTGTACGTGTTGATTGGACTGGTTCTTGTACTGTGAATGAATAAATGAAAACTTCACAACTGAGTAAGAGAACAACCCCAAAGGATCCCTGAAGTCCCTGGCCAAGTTCTACTAAATATGAATGTTTCACAGTAAATTTTTTTTTTTTCTGTAAACCTACTGGACACGCTGTCGCTTTTCAGAGGTGAGACAGGAGCAGAGTCTGATTAATTAACTTGATCAGAGCAGTACTTTAAGCAAATGGAAGGAAACCCAGGATTACTGCAGGGTCTAGAACCAACAACACATTGAAGCACAGAACAGTTGCTCTTGACTAATGGGAGCAATGCTGTTATCCCTGCTATTTCTATTTGTCACAAGGCCACTTTTTCAGTTTAATTTTGTTGAGTAACTCTAAAGCGCTGGTTACTTCATTGCACATATGAGTATTTGGTAGAGATGTAAGACACTTTCAGGCAGCTATATGGAGTGATGTAAGCAACAGATAGTAATCATCTACATTGTTGCACCTTGCTGAATGTCTTAATAGCTATCTTATATAGGCTAATGTACAGTCTTCAAAAATCGAGCTAAAGAGAAGGAGGTATAAAGCAGATCACTGTTCCTGCAAATTGCAAGGGGGTGAGGTAACAGTTTGCTGTGTGTAGTGCTACAGTGTAAAACATATCTGAATGGCTCATTAGTCTATGTCCCAAGTCACATGCAAGCTTACAGCTGCAGCTTTATGGAACCAAGTCTTTGTGACAGTTTCTTATTAACCATTGCTTCAGAAAATGCCACCCAGATTGATTCCACAAACCATGTGTTCTGTGATGGTTTTTGAAAAGGTCAAGCAAGTTGAACAAAATGACTAGATAGGAAAAGAGGTAGTTTTCAAAGCTAACCATCTTATAAAACCCATAAAACAACTATAGAATCTTAATGCATTACTTTTAAGTACAATAAACGTATGATTGCAGGTTTTTGAGAAATCGCCTTTAGTTGGTTGTAAAAGAGAACATTAGAACTGTTGCTCTTTTGAATTGGTTAAATACATGCATGTTTGCAGCATTGGAAACAAACACACAGACCTAGTCCAGCATAATATGGCCTGGAAGAAGAGCTCCATTTTTGGTATTGCTGTGTCCTGTGAAATCGCATGATAAAATTGGAAATGCAGAAGCCTACATCTGTACAATGTAGCTTTTGAAATGGCCGCTGATCAAAAGCAAATGATGTTATTTGCCTGAACTATCCTACTGAAAGCTTACTAAGAAGATTTTTTTTAAAGCTTGGGGAAGGGTTGAGATCTTCTTTGATCTTAGAAGAGGAAAAAAAAGAGGCCGTTCTCTTCAGGCTTTTGGCTAACACAACAAACAGTGTTTAAAATTTAACTTTGCTTAATTAATTAGTAATTCTGTTTAATGCTGTCTGATCTTCATCCAAAAAGCATTTTGAAGCTTGAGAACTGAACATCAAAGTGTATCAAATAAAGATGGTCAAACACAGCATTTAATCTAGTACTTTGGTACCTATGGAATACAGCCAGTTTAGAAACTAATTGGAAAGAAATCTGTTACAATCCTGTATCATAGTATCAGACAGTTTTGTGTGTACATCTTGAACTATATATGGGGAGGTGGATTTCACCTGCTTAGGTTTTTAAAGGTTAGCGGATGATAGCCATTTTACAGGTACATTGCTGCATTACATTAAAATAGAGTACTGCATTTTCATGTCTGCTAGTAGTAACTAATTGTGCTAATACTAATGCACAAAAGCCTTATTAATTGTAACCAAAACGTATCCTTCGGTCTCGTATTTTTCTTTTCATGGGTTATCGGATTGAAGTTTTGCAACATTAGTAAGCAGTTCATTTGACTGTGCATGGGTTTCTGCTGAGCCATTTCATGACCTGGATGAAAACAAAGTCAGAACACCAGGCTGATGAATGCATTTCAATGTTTCAATTAAGTGTGGTATCCCCGCAAGCCTTGGAGCGTGTTACTTGACTTAGAAGATGAAAACAGTTCTCCTTGATTTCTTTTAGGTTAATAGTTATTAAGTAGCCAGTGAGTTTGTCAAAACAAGTTATTAATGTTTTTGTAAAAATTATTTTAAAAAGTGAAGAGGTTTGTGGTGTTTTAAATTGTTGGCTTAAGTAAAATTCAGAAGTGTTTCTGTTTTCTTAAACTGTGTTAGGATGGCTGGCGGCTGTATTCACTGATCGTTAATAAATGGTAATACCATGTGATCTCTTTAAAATCCGCGTACTCTACTAATGTGTCTCTGGCCACTTTGAGACGTCATTAAAGCACCTAATGGTGTAGAGCAAAGCTCTCCTGCCTACCTTAGTAATGCGTGCTTATGCTAACCCTGCCCCTAACACTAGTGTGAGATTATCTTTAAAAAGCCTTGTCGTTAACATTATAACTATTCAGACAAATTTGGGCTAAATGTGTGGTAGGATTATGGGTAGTACTTCATAAAGAAAATTTGATTTATTTTCAGTTTTGTGTGTCGCTGTATAGTGTTGTTAATATGAATGGCTGATGTGTTTTAAGTTGACTCTTTTTTTTTTTTTTTTTTTTTTTTTTGTGTCACTTGAAATGCTGACCATTCACGATATGGTTATATACATGCAACTGTGTGTGTATGATTTGCAGACATTAGAAACTCTCGTCCCATCCCCCCACAGCATAATTTTAACACCACAAATGTATGTCCAACACATGGCCACACACAGTGCAGAGTTGCCGGCCTGACATGCTCTATATACTCTCCCTTCTGTATGTGTTCACCCCAGTGCTTGTAGCACTACTCTGTTACAAGGTGTACAAGTTGCTTCGCTGTGCCCCATTTTCGTGACTATTTTACATTGCTCAGTGCCCATGGTGTTGATATACTGTGGAGCCCTTAGACTGCATTGGTGTGCATATTTGTCTCTGTGTCCTGTTGTATCAATGCTATCTACAGTGCTTTACTGCAGAATACACACCATGACAGACACATGTACTACCTTTCTGTGCATTTCTGACTTCTGTGTTTAGGATCATAGGAGATTACTAGGCTATTGGCCCTGAGGCTCTTATAAGCCTAGCCAAGAGTTTAGCCCATGTTTAGACAAATCAGCACCCAATGCCCCTGTCCAGCAGGGACATGTGTGGAATCCTAGGGTTATATTTTCTGTTTCCCATTCAGTTATCCAGGTTCCGCTAAAAAGGGTAAAGAGGTATTCTGCTTGATGTGGAGAGAGAGAGTCTATTCCATAGATGAGGGAGTCTCTGGGACACAAATCTGTCCTGCCAACAAGTCATGTTAATATCACAGACCAGGCTGAGGCCACACATGTGGGTTACTCGAGTGGAGCTTGACTTGCGGATATGCAGCAGTCCCATCAAGGTGGGGTCCATGATCACCTTGTATGCCAGATAGAGGTCACCTGTGAGGAGTCTGCATGAAACGGAGTAGCAAGATAGTGCTTTTAGCCTGTCTTTGTATCGTAGATGTTTGAGGTCCTGAATTCTCCTGGTGAGGAACCTCTGTGGTCTCTCCAGCAGCCGCATGTGCTTTGCGAGATACATGCCGAAAGGTGCGTTGTACTCAATAATGGGCCTTATAAGGGAAGAATACAGGAATGTTATGACCTCCTTGTTCCTAGATGAGATAACCTTACTTATGAGGTGGGCCCATGTAGAAGGCTTTCCGTACCACGCAAGCAACATGGTGGTCAAAAGGCAGGTTGCTATCAACCTGGGTGCCCAAATCCCTCACAACTGATCGAGTGCTTAGGACGTTGTTGTTATTGCTATAATTTGTAGGGACGTCACTCTCCCCAAAGGTGATGATGCGTTTTTTGGTATTCAGCTTGCCATGTTTGTGGCACTAGTCATTTGTCTGAGTGAGACCCTCTTGGAGGATGCCCACATCACTAGAGGAATTGATGACAGCACCCAGCTTGCAGTCATCTACAAACTTGGTCAGCCATAGCCCACTGGTTTTGGCCTGCACCTCAGAAAAGTATAACCCAAATAACAGATGCCCCAAGACCAAACCCTGGGGTACACTGCTTGTTACGGGTGTACTGCTTGTGGTGACTTCCCCTATTTTGAATATGTGGGTTCTATCAGTCAGCCAGTTTTCTACCCATCTGGTAACATATGGATTGATGCCTAGTTGAGAGAGTTTATCTATTATGCCTGAGTGGGGAATAGAGTCAAAGGCTTTGGCCAGGTCAAGGTAGGCTGTGTGCACAGTCTTCCCCATGTCCTTGGCTTTGGTGACTGTCTCAAAGAAGTCGACGAAATTTTGCAAACATGACCTCCTCTTGACGAAGCCAAACTATGTGGGATCAAGTGTTTGGAGGTTGCCAATGTCCTTGTTAATGAGGTCCATGATCTGTTCCATGGCCTTCCAGATCAGGCTAGTTAGGCTGATGGGTCTATAATTTCCCGGATCAGTGGATGCTCCACCTTTGTGTAAAGGGATGACAGTGGCTGTCCTCCACTCAGCTGTGATGAAGCCAGTACTCAGGCTTTGGTTGAATAGGGTGCCTAATGGTGCTTCAGGTTCCTGCCTGAATTCACGTAGGATGCAGCCTGGGATGTTATCTGGTCCCATGGAGGCTGTATTTTTTGCCTTTGAGAGAGCAGTGATGACCTATTCCCTAGATATAAGGGGAAGGGGGCAGGTACGGGGGATGTCCTGACTTACTGATGGGGGGGGGCAGTCTGGTAAAGTTTTCACTAAATCTGTCAGCCAGTTTGCTATATCTACAACATTTGTATATGTGATGTCCTTGACTATCAGTTCTGAACAGATCTGGGTGCTTCGTTTGAGGTTGCTTCGTTTGAGGTTGCAGACATATGTGAAGAAGGCCTTATGATGGTCTCTAGTAGATGTGGTCAATTTGGACTCAAAGTTTGCTTTGAAGGATTTCACGAGTGTTCTTATTTGCTTGATATACTCTTTCTTTTGTACTGCTTTCCATAAGTATGGCACACTATCTTAACCACATATCAACACAGTAGAGAGTCGATTATCCGAATGTCGATTATCAGAACAGTCCGTTATCACATCCAGCCTTCCAATGTTTTTGGGTGGGAAAAATCATAAAGTCAGAAAATGTAAATATTATATTTATTTACCTGAGCATGTTTTTGAGCTTGCAGTCAGCTTGTGTGTGAAAAATATTCTTTATTGTCTACTGGAATCGCTGAATGGTTGAAAAGTGTATTCCTGCATGCAGAAAAAAAACAAGATTTTAGAAGTTTTTTTACCCAGTTCAAGTATGTTTTTTTTTTATCTGAACAATTTGATTATCCGAACTACCCTAAATCCCAATTAGTTTGGATAATTGACTCTCTACTGTATACATATGTCTTTGCCAGATAATGGGAGAATATGAGATTATGTTAATGAATTGCATGTCTAACAGTCCAGTAGCCAAGATAACCTGTGTATGAATCTGGCCATACAAATGGAAGTGTGAAAGGTATGATTCTCTGTACCTTAGAACTATCAAGTTCCTACCACTTAAATGTTTAAAGCCAACATAATTTATTTACATGTGTTTTTTGATATTTGTCACATATTTCTGTTTTTTGTATAAAAAGCTAATGGTGTGTGTGTGTGTGTGTGTGTGTGTGTGTGTGTGTGTGTGTGTGTGCATATGTGTATCAGTGTGTCTTCATGATGAGAAATACTTTTTTAAGAGTGAACCAACTGTATGTCTAAATTAAAAGTAAAAAGATTCTAAGACTAGCCAGCTTATTCTGATGTGACACAAAGAACTGTATAACTGAAAGGGATCAGTTAAAACATCAGATCTGAGTCACTGAATGTTTTATTCCATCGGCTAAAAGGCTGCAGGAAGTTAGACTCCACAGTGCGGAGAACAAATAAAAAATGAGAAGCACAAACCATGAGTATTTTTAGACTTAAGAGTTTATCCCCAAGTTTTAGTGTTGACGTTTAAACAGTGTGGTGTGGATTAGGAGGAACAGGTTTGCCCTTTGGCTTTACATGGCCGAAGGAATGTTTGAATATGGTTTGTTTGTCGAGGTGGGGAGGAGTAAGGACTTCTCGAGCTTTTGAATGGTCTTCAAGCTTTAGTCACTCGAAAGTAACAGTGTTCTCAAGAGCTCTGGTCATTTCTTGTTTGTCTAGCCCTTTCAGAGTTGAAAATGGGGAAGGTGGGTTACTGCACTACATATTTTTGGAGATCCGTCAAATGGAGCGCAAAGGACTTGCATACAGGGGTGTAGCCAGAAAATTCCATTTTGTATTCACAAACTCAAATGGACACAGCTTTCAAAATGTTGCCCCTCCTCTTGCAATTACTAAATGTACATACACATCATTTTCAGCAGTTCTCTTTAAAACTATTATAGCAGTAACCCACTGCTGGGTGTGGGTAATGCTGGCTTTGCCCACGGTTGATGTGGTTTGGTCATGAGGGCGAAGCCTGAGTTACCAAACAAAGCCAACCGTGGGTAAATCAGCACTACCTACACCCAGCTATGAGTTATTGCTATTATACAATGATATTATTTAAGAAAAAAATTACTTATTTTTCTTGAATAGTGTCCTTGTGTAATGGCAGCGTGCTGCTATTCTGTGTTTTTTCCTTGTATCCTGGGCCTTTCTTGATGTACTGCACATCGTGTGGGACTTGCATTCCCACGCCTATGCAGTACATAGTGCTGTGTAAAGGAAGCGACGGAGAAGAGATCTCCATTGCTTTTTTTTTAATTAAAAAGAATGAAATTGGGAGACTTTTAATGTACAGGAGAGATGGGAAACAGAAAATATAAGGATAATCGGGTACGTTTCTCTAGTTTTGCGTAACGTACCCGATTATTCTTTTGTTTTTCTCTGTCCCATCTGTCTTGTTCTTTTGAAGTCTCCTGGTTTTGAAAGTTTCTTTTTTTCTTTATTTTTTAAATAAAAAAAGTTTCCATAGCATATATTAATAGAAGAAAGTCCATGCGATTGGACATGTTTTCCATTGGGATATGCTCGATTTACAATGGGCATGCTGGCTGGGCTGACCAATCAGCATGCTCATCTCAGTAGAGGACAAAGTGTATGCTTGGCTATACCCTTGCTTGCGTACTGTAAAGAACAGAAGGTGTAAACGTGTTAAAGGTTTTACTGACAGTTACTTGGCAACACTTTGTCACTAGATGTACAAGTCACAGTGAGAAAAAATAATCTAGGGCGGTTGCCTATGTACAGTATATAGCCATAAAGTGAGTCTACTTTCTTTGTCAGGAAATCGGTGCAGAATTTTTTTGTTTATGCTGGATGCAATAAGGATCAGGGCTGCATCTCTAGGCTTGGCTATAATTACAGAACAGTAAAGTGTCTTAAGAGGACTTTTTTATGTATAATAAATGTATGTTGGCATCACCGATGCTTGTTCATAGGTTGATACTAGGCTTTCTGCCCTAGGGCATTTATAAGCCTAGCCAGAGTGTTTGGCTTTCGCCACCCTTTTAGATTAGGTGACTGTGCCTCTGTATAGTATGGACACAGAAGACATCCCAGGGGTAAACCTACGATCTCCCATCCACTCGTCAAGATTTCTCTTGAAGAGGGTCATTGAGGGGCTCTGCCTAACATGGATTGGGATTTTGTTCCAGAGTGAGGGGAGCCTCTGGGATATGAATCTGTCCCTCCAGCATGTCCTATTTATTTCTGTGCTGAGGTTTAAGTCCCTGGAGCGTGTAGCTCTAAGGGATTTGGATTTCCTGAGGTGGAGCATGTCCATTAATGCATGTATGCATCTGTCTTCTCATCTCAGTCCGCTAATTGAACCAGGTTTAAGTGCTACTGCAGTGCCTCAACATTTTTGTCGATCACTGCCCACAAGCTACATTTTCTTTTGTAATGTATTTTGTCCAAATAGAATATATGTGGCATGTTTTCTGAAAGCGGCTTTGTGAATTTGTGTGTAAAGTTATTGGATAGGATGACAGTCTTTTGAGGACCTGCTATCATCAATCATTTATTTTGTTGTTTTCACTTATTTCTTTAAACTTGTCTGTTGTGCTGACATGTTTCATGTGCTTTAAATTTTGCGCCGTCTTTCATGTTTGTTTCTTCAGAGGAAAAGGGCTGAAACCTTTGCATCTGTTGTGATGCATATAAACTGTGAACTTGCCTGATATTTTTGTTGTGTAGTTGAGCAGACTTTGTTCAACTTTCTCTTCATTGACATGCTGATTCTTGTCTGAAAATGTTTACAATTGATTAATGTTTACCAAAAATAAACAAGTAGTCTTGGTTGTGAAACTGTTGCGCAAACAGTGATGTTTTATGTATTTCTGCAGCAGGAAGATGCAAGTTATTTCGGGGATACTTTTATTAGGGCACTTGGAACAGCAGGACTTCACTTGAGATGCTCTGAGCACCATAATCAGAAAAGCTAAAAGGAACATGATACAGTCTTGCGTCTTTTTATGTCTGCTTAATGGTCATCATAAAAATGCTGTGTACTAGAGGCTTGACCAGCTACCCTAGTGAGTATTACTTCTCCCTCCCTTCCAAGAGCAGGGATTTATAACTAAATTAATTATAGTGCCTTCTGTTTTCCCTCACAGTCCATCAAAAGAGCAGTGAATAATCATGTTTATAGGTAATGGGCACATTCACTTTTTATTAGATTGACTTCATTAACTCTGCATTTCTTCAGCCATTTGTAAAGACAGATGTAGCTTTTTGTTATAGTGTGGGCCATGTAAAATACAGAACTGTATTCTTCCAATGGCGGAGTAACATATAGGTGGGGGGAGTGTAACACAAGTGCAGTGCTCACCTGTGAGGGGAGTTGGAAACTTCTGTCAGTGGTCCAAGTCCTTAAAGGTGAAGAATGCTCCTGCTTTACTTTAGTAGATATCGCGGCTTCTTGGTAGCTGCAGTTCTTCATCGTCTGTGTTTGCTTGCGTGGTGAAATGTTTGACGTTTTCGTATACACTCTTACCCCTTCAGTAAGTGTAGTCTCATTTTCATAACTTTTTGTTAAAAGAAAAAACTTGCCTATTTTAATTCATCTAGATAAATTTACCCAAACTCTCTGCCCAAGTCAGGTGTACACATATATGTACACACACCCAAAAAACCCTTGGATGTTGGTGGTGCTTATGGATAGGAATAAAATAACTTGGCTAAGTAGGCATCCATAGAACACTGATCTAAAACTAGTCTCTGCAGACAGTTTTAATTTGTTACAAGTTGCAGCATGGAAGGCATGCTGATATACATTTTCATCTGTTTTATGGTCATGTTCTGCAAAACCAAAATGAAGCCATTTTGTTTTTAGGAGGGTCATTGTTATAGAGGCCGTGCCACTGTACTTTCTTTTTGATCCCTTGTGGTAGAAGATGACAGAACAATAGATGTTCTTCTTGTTTCACTGTTGCAGTCATCACACTTGAGTTATCTGCCTGCAGGTAGCCCTTAGTCTGCCCGAATACCAGAGACTTAGTATTTCTGCGTTGGATGCTGTCACTCCAGGACTGACTTCAGGTCGTCAGTGGTATAAAAACAGGCAGCCAACGCCATTACATCAGTCTTTCTTGCCGAGGATCCTGAAGCAGAAGCAGTTTGCAAGTGCCAGTCGGCCCCTACCTGAATTTTTATTTACAAATTGAATAATCCTGAAGTCCTCTAAAGCTAAGTACCCAGGTGGGGATCCTTTTTTCGTGCTCTAACCGATGTCAGAAAAAGATAATTGTCTTGCCTGTGGAAAGCAGGTACCTCACAGAGATTTTCATTCTTACTGTGTCACCTGTTTAGGCCCAGACCATGATGTACCTTGCTGTCAGTTTTATGCCTTGTTTAATGCCCGAACCATTCGTAGTCGGGCTCTTTGTCGCTAAATTCTTTCTCTCTCAATCTCCGTATTCTGAAATGGCTTCGGTAAGCCATCCGACTACCGATATTCCGAAAAAAACATAAGTATAAAGACAGTGACAGACTGCAAAGGTCCAAAGCTGCTGACGACACTTCCGTTAAGCTATTCTTCAGTCCGCCATTACTCAGTGAGGTGCTTTCGCAGCCCCTGATGCCTGCTTCAAGTGGATTTGCAGGCCTCTACCAAGACCCATTCGGAGTCCGGTATGCCGTGAGACTCTTCTTCGACTATGGATCCTGCGGATGTCTCTACCTTGGATGGGTCTGGAGCTACTGTGCAAGCACCGGCTTCTGAGACAGTTCTTTGCTCAACCGATGTTCGACTCAAACTGATGACTTCTTTTTTAACCAAATACACCGAGCTTCTTAGGCTCAGAGTATGCACTACGCCTAGAAAACCGACGACCAAAGCGCATGCACCTGCTCCCATGCCACAAAAACAAATGCTTAGAATGGCAGTAGACCTTATTACGCTGATTAGGAGAAGTCAGTCTTCCCCTGCTAAGAAAAAAAAAGACCAGTCCCCTACAGCTTCTTCAGACTAGGAGTCCACTGACTCTGAGATTTCTGATTATGAAGACATGCCTTTATCTTATGAGGATTCAGATGCAGAGGAATCCATTTCCTCTGCCTCCCCTCCAGAGGATTTTTCTTTTGGCGAAAACTTGCCTACCTTAACAGAGCATTTCCACTGGGAATGCCAAGACTATCCTCAGTCCAAAAAGAGACTCAGAGAATTCCTAGAGTTGCCTCAGCACAGGCCTTTAGCAATACTCCCTGTCCTGGATGTTGTTGATTATATTTTTATGGAATCCAGTCTTACTCTTGACACTTTACCTCCTGCCCCTAGGAAACCAGACAGGTACTACAGAGTACCTGACACTCACAAATTTCTTTTCAGGAATCCTAGTGCTGACCCAAAGATCATTTCCCATGTGCCTAAAGGTATCAAGGCTACTACAGCCAAGAATCCCACCCCTTCGGACATGGGATTCCAGAGCTTTGGACAGATGGGGTAAGAAGGTATATACCTCTGCAACTCTTGCTATTAGGGCATTGAATTGTCAGTTTCACATGCTGAAGTACCAGCAGCATATTATGGAACTTATTAAACAAAAAGTGGCAACCTTTACAGACTGTGCAGAAAATGAAGAATTGCAGGAGCTTATGAAGTCTGCAAGCCAAGTCAGTAAACGTACTTTGCAGTGTGGCTTTGACGCCCTAGAAGCATCTTGCCGGGCAGCAGTCACTGGATCTGTACTGAGAAGACATGCTTGGCTCAAGGAGCAGACCTTGCCAGACCATGTCAAATCAAAATTACTAGATGCTCCTTTGAACAAGGACAGTTTGACACCAAAGCAGAAGAGGTTCTTAAAAAGATGGAAGTAAAAGCTAAGTCTGTGCAGACCGTTAAAGAATTCTTACAAGTGCAACCCCCTAGATTCAGTAGGCATTTCCCTTCCAAACACTGGTCCTTTCCAGCCCCCTCCAGGCCTTCTCAAACCCGACCCCGGGGAAACAGGCCACCCAGACTACAGTCTCAGGGTATGCAGAGATCTAAGCAATGGAGTGCCCCCACCCCTAAAGCAGGGAGTGGTAAGCCACCTCCTTTCAGAAAAAACTCACAATGACTTATTTACTCCACTCCCCAGCCCTGCCCAATTGCTTTTGCCCTTAGGAGGAAAACTTGCCCTTCATGCAAAAATTTGGATGTCCATCACACAGGACTGGTGGGTCCTCAACATTGTATCCCAGGGGTATAAATTTTATTTCCATTTACTGCCAACCCCAAGTGGGTTTCAAGACCTTCCTATAAACCAGTGGGCAGAGGCTCAAAGCCTTCAAACAATACAAAAGAGCAGCGTTACCCGTCCCCTCCTTTACTTAGTCCACATTTCTTAAAATAAGGGGAAAAAAACCTGTAACCTCCAGACAGTTTAGAGGTACTTATGAGAGCAGAGAAAATGCAAATTCAAACCCTTTTGTACAGCATGGATTTTTAATTTCTAGATGTGTGCCTCCTTTAATCGTAGATGATTTCAGATTTTAGGATCCTGTAACACACAGCATACCTACTACTGAAGTCACTTGTGCAGTTTTTACTTTTTCCACTTTTGTTTAGTTTTGGAAGGAGGAACAACAATTTTAACAGTGCCTTGATTGGTTGATGACTACATTATATTTTGTTAGTTGCCATGGTAAGCAGGACTGTTTTTTTTTCTTGACTGCAGCCAATTTAGGCTGACTTCTGCAGGTGAGATGTGATTGAATTGCAGTATTACATTGTGAAAATAAAATGAAGTTTATACCCATGTTAAAATCCAGTGCTTATTCAGTGCTTTTTCCAAACTGCTTAATGCAGCAGAGTATTATGCATTTTCAAGTAAGAATACCGTATCTTTAGGCAATAATTTTGGATCTAATACACTTCTTTTGCCATAATGCTTACACGGTGCAGATAAGTAGTGCAGAACATAATAACTAGGTGTCCTGGCTTTCAAGTGCACCTACTTGCCTCAAGTCTGTTATTGTTTTACTTTGCTGACTTTGTAGACCGGGGTACAGCGCTGATCCCAATGAGTTCTTTTCCATCTTGGTCTAAGTTAATCTGCTAAAAAGTGTAATAGAGTACAACATTGATTTCAGTTTGTTACACCAAAAAATGCACACCTGTCTTAAACATCTTTGTAAACTATTAAGTATAACAACGCAGCGTAATGCACCATTTAGAAAATATGTTGTTGAAATAGTACTAATGTGTAGTAATTCAGGGAGTGCTTGTACAACCAGATATTTTCAAATGCAGCCACATTTTTTTTCCAGTATTGATGAAATGGTAATTACATTGGGAGGCACTGTGAATTTTTAGTAATGATTTTGGTGAATGGATTGTTAAACTTTATGATACATTATATATTAGAGAGTTAAATTAAATTATATTTACAGGCTGTCGCCACCAATACTGTTTAGGCAATGCTGCAGTGTCTGGTAGCGCTGCAGGAATGAATGGGCATATGCCATCAAAAGATGGCTTGGTTTTACTTTACTCCATAAACAGGGTGGTACAGCAATCTTTGATTCACTTTAATTCACTGTTCTGATCCTGGCAGAAAGTTGGGGGGCAGCATACATGGCTGATTGGCATTGGCTGTGCAACTGGATGGTGCATTTGCATGTGGCCTTCCCCAGTGAAATGATTGTAGCACTAGGATCTAGAGCCTTCTTGCCTCTTTTGTACTACAGTGGTTTCTGAATCACTTGTGCATAATACACTGAGAATCCAAGCTGTAAACAGACTCATTGTACATTTCTTAATGTTGAACATGATCTTTGTTGGCTTTTGTTTCTACTTGTAAGGTATTACCAGTTTTTATTTGTCAGCTTACGGTGGCCCACACAGCTCTGCTAGACATACTTGTTCAGGACAATAATTGCTTAATGCTTGGAAAATTTTTATAATGTGTAGTCTTCTACTGTTCCCAAGATGGTTAACAAAACAGTAAAAATGTATATGCACAAGCAGTGTGTTTAGATTTTATCACAGTGAACTACATCTAAAATAAGAGCAGTACCGAAAAAAAGAAAAAAAAAAATTTGCTAATTGTATGCCAACCTTTAAGCTTTGTTTCAAGTGATATATTTTATGATGCATCTCAGACTGTTTGTCGTCTGCAGTAGTGTTGGTATGACTGTGAAACTAAGAGCTGAATGGTTGGTTGATAGAGGTTAGGACTTCAGAAGGATAGTGTTCTTTCCCTGGTCAGATTCTTGCAAGTTTGCCTTCACCATTTCAGCGTTACATAGTTTCTGTACAGTCAGTTTCAGTGAATCTACCTTGTATATCAAGTTTCAGTTTTGGCCACAATTACTGAGGTCATCTTTTTTATGCAGAACTTCAGTCTGATAAATGTGTTCCACAAATCTATGGGTTAGTTTGGGGAGTTTAGATGTGAGATTTTTTTGTAGACTTGTGACAGTTTATTGTGTTAGAGCTGTTGAAGTTAGATGATAACCACGCCTAGTAAAAGACTGTGAAGCACTACTAATTTCATGAATTTCAGGTATGCCATGATTTAGGAATAGGAATCATTTCTGCCAGAGCATTTAAAGTTGCTAATTATCTGGAGAAGTTAAATCAAGAATGTGAATCCGTAAACTGGTTGTGAACCAGCCGCCTTTTCCAGTTGTTTCATTCATATTTTGACTACTGAAAACTTAGTCCGGCTTTTTTTTCTTCTTCACTGAGTAAGCAAGACTTTGGAGGGAGAGCAGTTTATGCCAAGTTGTCCATCCTAGGGAAATGGTGGCCCAGTCAGTGAAATTGCTCCCTTGTAACTGATGGTTTGCACATTAAAAATGACCATAGGACAAGGGAGGTGTGGGCTTGGCATTCCAAGACAGTGATGGTACTCGTTTAATGCATTTGTATGGTAGCAAGTACACACTAGGGAAGGTGTTAGAATACCTCAGTGTTTGTCAGACTCCATGGGTCAAGGTTAGGGGTCCTAATGACAAAACAGCTGTGTGTGTTTGGTACCTCCTGAAGTGAGAGATGGTCGACAGGCAGCTGGGGAGAAAAAGCAAAATAAGAAAGAAAAAAAAGGAGGAAAAAAATAGAGAGACGGAAAACTTCCCCTTAGAATACAGTTCTTCAATCCTGTGGTGACTGGATAGAGTATAGAAAAAATGTCCTCTCTTCGCTGTGTTAAAACTCTCCTCCAGCTAATGTAATACATTTTTCTATGACTAATTAAGTGCTTTAAGGCCTGAGCAGCTTTATGTATCTTTTAAAATTAACATTTTTTCTTTTTTGATATCTTGTTTCTTGATAAAGTACGGGAAGATAAAAAAGGTCCTTTTTTGTCAGCTTAAGTCTTTTCTGTTTGATCTGTTTTCTTTCAGTGGCATGCCTAATTCATCAGTCACAGCCTTTTAGCTAGAGAAAGGCCAGTAACTGTCACTGGCAGTTTACCAAAAATATAAGGATGCAGTCCTTTGTGTATCGTTTTATAGAACTGTAGCACAAATTATCTATGGTGCGCTTCTCTTCTGTGCTATTTTTTTCTGATGAGTCTTTATTTTTTTTTCTTTAAGTCCTGATTTGTACATAGATTCCAGAATATATCCACACTGTTTCAGTCATGACATTACAAGAATGCCACAAATGACTTCTCTTTCTGCCTGAGAACCCGATGATGTAAATATTTACTAGGATCGCTTCCCACCATGTCTTTAGTTAGTCCAGTTGGAATCGCTCTCTCCCCATTTTCAGGAGAAGTCAAATGTAGTCTAAAGGTTTTGTTGTTCATCTTTTCAGATGTTGCAGAAAACTCAGCAGGTCGAGTAAAAAGGCCGTAATCAGTAGTGTTAAAGGTTATACCTGTTGCTCCTGTACCCATGCTGTTAGTCTCCCAGGGTTTCCTTAGTGTGACATCCTTCGTGTCGCTAAGTAAGTATTCTTTGTCTGTCAAGGTCAGGCCGGCTGCCAGTGATGTAGTTAAGGAATAGCAGAGCGACCTTTATTTGCATCAATGGCAGGCTTTCTTTTTTAAATGGACTCCTGGGGCATGGAAAGGCACCACCTGCCCAATGTTGTACCAGCCGTAAACCCACTTGTATGTGAAGTGCCCTATACACTGTCTACAGTTTATTTTTTAGCTTTGTATTCATTCCTATTACCAGAAGCTTCACAGTCGAAAGTCTGGTTTAGCATTCTTGTCTTTGTATCTGTAGCATTTATTTATTCCTGAACAGTGAAAAAAGTCTTGTAAGTAGAGGGGGTATAGTGGCAGAACATCAGTAAACAGTCTTTCTGTCCACCTGGATACCAGGTCATTCCAGTTTTACTTGGCATTTCTCCTGTTAGATACCCTTGGCAAAAAAAAAAATACTTGAGGATGGTGTTGATACCAATGAGGGCTGTGTTTCATCTTTCTTATACTCTTTGAAGACTGCTTTAGAATCTCAGAAGTAAAGCTGTCGTCTGTCTTATCAGTTCTTACTGACCACAGCCACTGACACCATGGTGACATGGTGAATGGGACGTGACTATACTTTTTATTTACTGTGTTTTGAAGTTATTTATGGGTTGCTTAGCTAATGGTCAAGTTCCAGATTTCTTTCTTATTTTTTTTCTTTATCTTCAGTTTTCCAACATTCAGATTACCACTCCTTTGTTAAGTGCGACCCTCTGCCCATTTCTCATTTTTCCCCATAAGGAGCAAGTTGATAGGTTTGTGGGTGTAGCTGATGGTGTACTGAAGAGCTAGGGTACTTTGTACCTGGCTGTTAATCCCTACCCCACCCCATGGATGAGTGTACAGTGACATTTGCCAGAAGGCTGGCTTATGCCTCTTTCAGAACTTGAATCTGTTGTGAATTTCTTCCTTTGTAAGTACTGCAGCTTAGAAGGCATGTGAAATCTTACTCTGTTGAAGAAAGCAGACTGTCCATTACTGCTGGACTTGACCATTCCTGAGCCTTATCTATCCACTGACCCCACTGGCCAGTTAAAGATATTCAAATTGAGGGTAATAATCCACACAGTCCATTGGCCAGCTAAAGTAATTCATATGGAGAATAGTAATCCACCAACCACATTTCCTTCTAACCAGTCACAATACTGACCCCCTGCCTCATGCTGACCTTGTACAACACTGAGAAAAGTTTTGTACTACCAAATAGACGTTTGACAAGAACACTAATCAGTTAAGTAAAACTTTACTGATGTCTTATTTCTCCACTAGGAGGACTGGTTCTACAAAGACATCCTCTAGATAACAGTCAGGCGCATCATAGGTCCTGAGCCTGTAAAGTTGTCCTGCTCATCTTAAACTCCTGAGTCATATCTCTGACAGCATGTGCACTAATTATACTAGGATTAATAGTGCTACAGCAGACACACTTGGCTCCCCATTTTGTGGTTTGGCTAACCATTCTTTGAAACAGCATCTCCTCACATCCTGTTAAGTCTTGTTAATATTGTTCACTTTTTCTGAACTGTATTTAATTAGTCTTCTATAATGTTAATTTTATGTTTACAATTACAGTAGTAAAGTAAACATTTGGAAAGCTCTTCTTTGCCTGAAAGTTGTCAGCATTTCAGTATCATATTTCTCAAACGAGAAGCAATGTTTGTCAGTCTTTATGAATTTTGCACAGTTTTATGAACCTTTTTTGATTCTTGGCAAAATATGAATCTTGCCAGCAAAGTAACACCATTGTAGCAAGTTTTAACGTGGTCTAGAAATCATTAATTTTGCAGAAAGTTTGCAAAATGTTTGTTTTGGAAAATGCGTATTTGCTGAAACTTTGAATCCAGACAGAAATTTCAATTTGTTAAAAAATCTCATGGCATGATGGAGGTCCAAGTAGCCGCCTCGTTTCAGCCACCATAGTAGTAGTCATGGTGCCATATTCTGAGAAAAGGGCTGCATGGTGAAGTACAGCAGCTGCTCTGATGGCATGGATGAGCTTGGCCTCTGGTGAATCAGTGGTCGGGTCTGGTCTCATGATTCTGTCAGCTTCACCAGTAAGTGCTCCATGGTTTCGATGTGGATGTAACTGCCAGTGCACATTGGATGCAATCAGACACCATTGGACCGCTCTCAGAAGAAGAGCCTCCCCCCTCCCTAGAGGTGGCGGGTGTTGGATGACACTGGAACATATAGACCATGACATGAAAACGTTACCGGGGAAAGAATGGCCCATGTGCATGGCTGAATGTGTGGCAGGAGGAGAGAGGCACAGGATGTGCACAGCCCTGCTGGCTGCTGGCACAGTGTTGCAAGGAGATGGTAAGTGATAATGTCCTCATTGCTGCTGTCTGTATGTAATGTGATGGTAATGGTCCCAGCAAAGTTGCAGACAAGTATGCAGCCACAAAACTGAAGGGGGAGGCAGTGCTGAGGCACATGGGTCAGCCATGGACAGTCATGCACTTGCACACTGACTGACATGTATAATCCACAGGTGTATACACATCTGCCATGGGCCCAAGAGAGTGGCTATGGCCGAAAAAGCTCAGCACCCAGAGGACTGACATGTTACTGCAGTGTCATGTTATGTACATTCTGGACCAAGCTAAAACAAGGCTTTCCAGGCCAGGTGTAGCAGGGAGGTATGCACAATATCATTGCTGTGGGTGGCAGTAAAAGGTCCACTAGTACGGGCACATCACAAAGCCACTGATATAGTACTGTATGCAGAGACCAAGGCACAAGACATTGTCAGAGACGGCTGTACTACAGTAGGTGAACCACTGCCACAGAGACTGGTCAAAAGAGTTGCAAGAGTTCAATGCAACTCATTCTCTGATGGATGACTGAACATTATAGTCAGCCTACAGTGATTCCAAGTCTTTCTCTGAACTGGATTCCACACTTGGCATCGGTCAGTGGATGTGCAGAGCAGTGATCCAAGCGTAGACAGTGGATAAACACACTGTGGTAGAGATGGTGAACATGATGTGTGGCATTTGTGAGGAGTGCAACAGCTGCATGAACTGCTGACTACCTGCAGAGAGAGACCTGCCTCACAAGGATTGGATGACGCAGTGGTGCAGCAGTAGCATTGTTGTCTCACAGCAAGAGGTTCTCCGGTTTGATTCTCGGCTGGGGTGCCTTCTGGGTGAACTCTGCATGTTCTCCCTGTATTCATGTGGGCTTCCTCTAGGTGCTCAGGTTTCCTCCTACATTACAAAGACATGCTTCTGGAGCATTTCTCCTCAGGCCTCCACTGAAAATTGGCTTTGTTCCAAGTCGGACTTTCCCAGTAAACAAATAAAATAAAAGGAGCAAACGTGTTTGCTGAGGTCATTGGTAGCCAGCATGGCATCCATTAGTAAGGCAGGTGGTAACTGCTATCTCCTGGGTCATAGAGTGCTATACCAGTCATGGCTGTGCAAGTATTTGGATGCGAGGTGGACATTTGGCAGGCTGAGCCTACTCAGATGGAACACACATAATTTTTCTGGAGATTGCATCACGCTAACCCTTATGTCAGCCACCATTTCTGGGCATTTTCAACTTTGTGAGGATGGCTAAGAATGCATATTAAGCTCCACTTCTATCCAGAAGGCTGCCTACTCCTGTTCCTCAGTTCTGTTCTGTACCATTCCTGTCATTTAGTGGTCTGACTGAGTGCTGCACTTGGCTGTGAATACTATCTACCTTTTGTTTCACAACATGCTGTGCCACATCGAGCTTTCCTGTAAATTACACTTCTGAAGTGCTGTGTTATCTATCATGCAAAAAGCATCCAGTCATGAAACTTCAGGGCCACACTGTACACGTGGCCAACATTTGCAACATGGTAGCTCCATACCGGCACCGGAGAATGTGCAGTACCTGGCTTCTCCAACTTGCTTCCTGCCGAAGTGGCTATTGCATCCAACTTCTTTGACTCTTGCCCTTAGTCATGCTGCTGTTTACCTACCTCAGCAAATGATGGCTGTGCTTTGCCTTCCCTTTACACAAGTGGTTAAGGTAATACCTGATGCACAGTGTGGCCAGTTAATGTACTGTTAAGCATAGCCTAGTGGACAATAATTGTGGAACAGATGTCACCTGTTTGCTTGTGTCACAGCATATTGTGTATGCATCTACCTTGCATGGCGTGCTACTGCAACCATTTCCTCGAATGACTCTATTCAAACACGTACAGCTAAAGCAGTATTAGTGCTTCCATCTTGTATCTGTTTGCATTCTGCCATATTGTGTAACACAGTGTACACCATGAATAACTACTGTAGTACACCACCAGATGTATTCCTGCAGTGAACAAGTCCCTTCAGTAATGTGAACACAATTCAACAACGTTCTGTGCCTGTGAATACATGACTATATGTTAGAGCCATGGTCTCTGGGGGCTTTGGATACGGGTTATCATTCACAGTTCCAAGGCATATTCAGCATCACCTACAACATACAATATTAGACACAATTATAATTGGCCTATTTAAATCGGAACCATATACCCTAGCCTGTGTAATTGACAGTGTGTACCTACCAACTAGATGAGCCAGTGGGAAGTCAGCTCTCACATAACCGTGGTAGAGGTTGCACATGTGCTATATGTGAGAAGCATGAGAACTGGCTGGGTGGTACATGGATACATTGTATATAATAACCTGTGTGTTCATTCCACCTGGCAGTTGATGATGTGGAAGTCCTTCTGGGTGATGTACCAGATTTGTGGAGTCATGTGACACCTTTATGGCAGTTTGGGTGCAATCACTGGCTCCCAAGTCCTCATGGAAATGGGTTATGTTGTGCATTGGCTGTGTAGTGCTGGTTCTCACCTGTGCTGCTGGTTCTCACCTGTGCTGTCTGTAGAAACAGTATGTGCTACTTCACATCCTGCAGCATCACGTTAGGTCACTGAAGTAGGATCTACAAGTATGTTGCCTGTGAGGTTTTTCATGTGTCCTCTATTAGATGATGGAAGATCCCCATAGCAAGAGAAGTTCATGTTATCCAAATCGTTAAAGGGATACGCAATCCGTGCAACCCCCTTTTTTCCTGTATGAGCGATACATGTATAGTAACTCTCATTTTGGTCTCTCTCATGTGGTCGTGGTTGAGAGTGTCCAGGTTATAGAGGAGATGGAATGCTAGTCGCTGGTAAACTTGTCTGCGAAGCACATTGTGGTGATGTGCAGCAATATTGACATTCGTACCAATAGCAGCCACTAGTGCTTGCTGTTCAGCGTAGATCGCTGCTACAATTCCCAGCATATTGGCGAGAGTGAAGCTTCTAAGCACCCAGGTAGTTTTGTCATTTGAGTGGATGAGCACTGTAGCTCTTAACAATGTATTTCTATGTCTGTGAATTGCTCTTCCATGTTTGATTTCTTCATTTGCATACACAGTAAACATCTGTAGCACAGTGGCATTCATTTGCATGTCATTATGGAGTCATCAATTACTATGCGTACCACACTGCATCCGTCTCTGAATTGCCCCTCCTCCTTCCTTGCTGCTCATTGAACTGTTGCCATATACTGCTGTGCACCAGACATTTCTGAACAGCTTCCTTTATTTACGGGACTTTAGAAATCATGGTGGTGCACCACTTGAACAAGTTTCCAGATTGAGACTTTTTCACTGCCTTACAACATTGCTCACATCTCAGTTGCTCAAGCTTTACTGTTTGAGTGTGGTGTTTTCTTGTAATTGTTTTTTGACACCATAGTACGAGTGATGTATGTGTGCATAAAGTTTAGTAAATTAAATGGACTCTTGAGATAGTAGCATAGAAAGAAGTTTGTCTGTCTCATTTGTATTGACCCCATTGTAGTGAGGCTATAAAATAAATAATGATTTTACACTGCTGTTGTCTGGAACTAGTCCAGCTATGAGCAGATGTGTTTTTGTGTACTTAAGGTATTGTTTATACACAATTGCAACCCCACAGTGTTATCTAGAGTTTGTGAAATAGTCCTTTATCACTATCCGATCATGTCTGGTGAGTTTTGCTTTCCTGACTTTCTTACTGCAGCTGTTTTTTTTAGATTTTAGATTATCTGTCAGATTACAGCCCACTAGGCCTGTGACTGGCTTTCAGGGGAGACTAGCAACAACATTAGAGGTTTTGCCAGGACAGTGTGGAAAATTCCCTTTTTATTTTTGAGCTACCATCAAATGAAGCAGATGAGACCTTTAGTTATCATTTGATCTGAACAATGGCACTTCAGAAGTTTAGCAACCATCTCGGCTATGTAGTGCTGTATTGCTCATCCGCATACCAGCTGTAGTTAGAGCTCACAACTTTTTGATCTCCTTGGTAAGTGTGTTACTTTATTAGTTACTAATGTCTGGCTACATTAGCTGCAGTCTGCCCACCTTTTTTGTTTGTGACTGCAGTGTCATTTTCCTTTGTTCTTTCATCGTAGATCCGTTTTACTGTATTAACTCTCCTTACAGAGAACCAACGTAGTTTTTCTTTCATGGTCACCTTTTATGTAAAATTACTCCTCTTTACTATAAAAGGCTTGACTTGTGTTTGATGTTTCACCTCAGACTCAGATGTGACATCACCATCTGTTCTATGATGTTTGGATAAATGTTTAGTACTTGAAGATGGATGTTTGCAGGTTAAAAGATGCAATTTTTTAAAGAATGTGAGTCAGAGGAAAGTAGGAAGGTGATTTAGGAGAACAGGTGACAGAGGAACTTGGAAAGAGGTCTTGGTACAGTGAACCAGTTTCATCTATAAATCACTTATTTTCATGTGTGGCATTTTAAGTATGCTAACTTAAGCTGAGACTAAACTTTTACAGAAGCTCTCTGGCTTGATAAGGTCAGCATATTCCGGTGATCATGAAGGAGACAACAGTTTTCAAAGCCATGGGTTTTCTGGAGATACCTTGTTCCATTAATTGCCTTTGTATTACTTGAAGGTGGATGTTGCAGGTTCAAAACCATTATTTTAAAAGAACACTGGGCAGAGGGAAGTAGGAAAGAGATAATTTAAGGGAAAATTTAACATATGCTTTGCAAAATAATGGCATACAAAAAGGAGCAACTAACAGTAAAGTCATTATGCAAGGTATGTAGCCATCTCCCTAGGGATTCATTCTTGCCATTTTGATTTAAGTAGATGTTGGATAAGATTTCTGGTTGCAGAAAGGAAAACTGTTTTGTTCGTGTACAAAGCACTAATAGCTATTCAGGGCATTCAGCTTCCTTGGACTGGTTTGAGTGACCCTTTGACTTGGGACACTAGTGGTTCGGTAGTTCTACTGGGAGACTTAAGCACTCAAGTTATTAATGAAAGAGGTACTTGGAGAGGTATGATGAAAGGCACAGCCTGTCTGATCTGAGTCAGAGTGATGAATTGGTATTGGACTTGTGTAGCAGCAGTGGATTGTCCATAACAACCATATTTTGACAAAAATTGGCTCATAATCATACTTGGTATTTAGATTACCATGGGGTCAGCAGTCAGAGTGACTTTGTAGTTCTGTCATTAGACATGAGACCATTCTGGAGGCTTGGTTCAAGAAAATGGCAATGTTTCAACTGATTACTACTTTGGATTGGACACTCTAAATTGGCCCTAGGTTTAATTATGTTCGTGTGTGTGTGTGTGTGTGTGTGTGTGTGTGTGTGTGTGTGTGTGTGTGTGTGTGTGTGTGTGTGTGTGTGCCGTCTGTGGAAGATTGGGCGCCTGGCTGGCAACTCGACATTGTAAAAATTCCACTGCCAATCATTCTGTGGACCGTTGTTCCACTGTAGCAACCCCTAATGGGAAAAGCTGAAAGGAGAAGAAGAATTACTTTGTCAAACTTAAATCACCCCAATCAAAGCAGTGGGGAGGGTGTCCTGAGAGTGCCTCCCATAAGGTTCTGTGTAGCGTTAGTGTGTCAGTTTCAGAAGTTTCACTCTGAATGGACGCTGTTAAGTGGCTGTTGGTAGTTAGTGACGGTCATTTACTGTCGAATGCTGGCAGTGAAGGTAATAGTCAGTTTAAAAAGAGGCCTGAGCTTGCAGGGAAGTCTTCAGATGTGCCTTAGTTACTTAATAGACCAAGTTGGCAGCAGCTGTGACAGTAGCTGAATGGAGAGCCGTTGCATGAGAATTGTTTGGCAAGGTCAATGAGAATGACACTGTGACGACCTCAGAGGATTTGGCAAACCATCCATTGAATTGCTGTTACGTTGTAACATCCTGGTGACGTCAGGAGTAGCTTAAGGTTGACTTTGTAGTGGATACGTTGCCAAACACTTTGAGAAACTTCTGAACATACTGAAGCGCTGTTCTTTGTCAAGGCACTCCTATGAGGAGATGGTGCATTTGTCCCTTTCTATCAATGTGGATAATACAGTAGCTAAATGTTTTAGAGGTGCAAAGGCAAGGAGAGTGAGTGCAATCTTAACTAGAGTGGTTGTCCCCCTTAAAAAAAAGGAGGACAGAGGACAGGAAGATGCATTTCAGTTATATAGGGATCATGCTTCTCTACCTCCTGGGAAGGAGATTTACCTGGTAACTGAGCCTCTGTTACAGGTAAAACGGTACATTTTGTTCTGAAGCTAGGACAGCGGATCAGTCTGCCTTTAGACCTTGCATAGATGTGGACTGGTCATGGAAGTTATGGATCTGCAAGATGTATGACTTATGACCTTGCACCTGGGAATGTCTTGGCTAAGGAAAAATGAAGAATGTTTCAAGTCATTCAGAAATGACGTACTTGTCTTGTATTAAGTGTTCCCTTTTAGTTTATATCCCATCTCCTTCTGTGCTGTAGCAAACAAATGAAATACAGACAAAATTGATCACGTTCTGTTTAGCTTATAGTAAGACTGTAGTGGGTATACTGTGCTGAAACGTGACCTTATTATTTCTGATCCTACAAAATGTTTATACAGTTGGTTGTTTTTATTTGTAATGTCACAGTATGAAGAAAGTGTGAAACCATGAAAAGAAATGACATTTTCTGTCAGTGCCTTTAAGCCATTAAATAACCCTGTTGATACGTTGTAGTGCATTATTTGTTTTTATTGGCATTTGAAAAAAGTAGTACTTTATTCACAAATTGAGTAGAAGAAAGAATATTATAAAATAAATAAAGGCTGTATGCTGCATTGTAGCAGCATTACAGTGGCCCTTGGAACACAGTCATACCGTATGTAATACAGTTTTAGAAATCTAATACAAAAAAAAATGTTCTATGTTACAGAATGCTGCCTCTGTGGTAAAGGCTACTAAAATAGCAGATTGTGTCAAATTTCTTGTATGTTTTTTAGTATAACGTGGAAATGAAAGTGTTTTTATTGGGAATGCCTTCCTTGGTTGCAATACTGAGGAAGTGCATTTAGTGGGCTGGACATTGACCTGTGGCTGGTACACAGGACAGTGTATTTAGTGGCCTGAGCAGTGATCTGTGACCGGCACACAGGACAGTGCATTGTTGAAGGGAAGCATCAACGGTACAAAAAGTTTTTTTTCTTTTCCTTTCTTTCTTAATATTATTTTTCTTTTGCTGCATTAGACTGTCGGATAATGGCTAAAATATCCCCATTTCTGGGTTAATGATGGAACCCATGATCTCGTGATCTTCTTGCTAGTGATCTCTGATGAGTTGCTTTTACTAACTAAAGGATAACGTGCATATCGATTTATAAAATAAAGCACAGCAGTCATTCCGTTAGGTCTGCTACTGACAACTTCATATTCTTTTATGAAAACCTGATGATGTCAGGTGGGCTTAATTACAACATCTGATTTTTCTCTGTATACTTGGACTTGACATTTTCTGGCATTAAGCCCAGAAACATTGAGCTAATTTTCTCTCTTTTATATATTTGCAGTTGCTTTACCTCCAGAGAAAACTGATGGCCTCTGTATCACGGATGAAAAGAAACCAGCGAAAGAAACTGGGCACCGCAGCATTGCCAAGAAGCAACTGAAGTTCGAAGTAAGTCCCGTTTACATAAAAGCAGTAGAAATGTTCTCAAATTATGAAGCCAATTAAGTGCATGTGGAAACCTGACAGGAGTTCCTTAATAAAAAAGTTGTTTGATGTCTTGTCTATCATGCTGTGTGTTATTGAATGGATTTATACCTCTGTAAAGGCTTTAATGTAAATAAAAGATTATTCAAAAATGTGCCAATGAAACTGTGTGTTCATGAATTCTAATTATTCTGTGGACTGCTTGTTTAAAGGAAATGATAGTACCTCTCCTTGTAACAGTTGGTGTGTTCTGTAATTAGTGGCAAACTTGTTTTAGTTGAAAATTTTGCATAGTGGCTGACCTGTTGATGCAGAAGTTGCATTGCAGCGTCTGAAAGCAGAGAAGCAGCAGCAGGTGTAAGCGGAATTTAATTTGCTGAGTGGTGCAGAGGGCACTTGGACTGGCTTGAGAGAGACATTGCAATGCTGCAGTACTATAGGGTGTACACCCTTTGATGGCAATTAGAGTACAGTAGGGACTGGGATTGCAATACCAAGTGTGTGTGTGTGTGTGTGTGTGTGTGTGTGTGTGTGTGTGTGTGTGTGTGTGTGTGTGTGTGTGTGTGTGTGTGTGTGTGTAAACTACTGGTCGATACAATGTGAAGTAGGAAAAAATTGTGCACAAAAAACTGCCATTGTGTAGTCCTACTAAAACCAATGTCACTGCCTGAATTCTATGCAGGTTATGTTGACAACATTTGAGTTTGGTATACTTGATTTTTAATAACTTTTTGACCAAGTAGCAGTTGCATTGATTACAAATTCACAGCCCTCAGACTAGCTTAATGCTAAGGGAGGAACACTGTACTGACTACATTTTTTTTTTTTTTTTGTGTGATCCTCATCTAACTGTGCTAGGCCTCATCCAACTGTCTTGGTAATGTGAGAGACTCTGACTCCTGGTTTAAATATTGTAGCTGAGCTGTACCACAGCAGTTGAACTGACTTCGTTTAAAATGGTTCGACTACGTTTTTCTGTGGGCTACTTGCACACAGGTGTTTTTTTTGCTGGTTATTGGAAGGTTTTCCTTTCCTCACACCCAAGTAAAAGTAGTCCGTAGGTAGACAATTCCAGCTGTCTTAAGACTTTGTCCTTCACCAGAAGAGTTAATGTCGATTCAGAGAGCAGATGACGCTTGCTGTTAGTTAAGACTGTTCTGAAGACAAGGGAATGAATATCACGTTATGCAAAATATAAGAAAGTCTTTCAAGTTAGTTATAGCTAATTATTCACTGTTAATTGAGCACGCTTACTACATCAGTGCCTGTGACATGTCGGCATCCTGCCTACCTGTAGATTGTCCCTCTAAAGTCCCAGGTAAAGTGCACTGCAGTAGTCTAGACATGAAATAGCATCCTTAACCATGGAGTGATCCTGTCGTGGTAAGAAGAGTTTTGTTTTGAAGGTTTGATAACCGTAGTCGCAGTGTCCTAAAAGGACAGCTGATTATCTGGTGATACCCAGATTTTATGCCCAAAGCACAGATGGTGACCTGTCTTCCCCTTTGAAGTAGCAGGAAGGGATGTGGAGCAAAAGAGACCCTCAATGTAGTGTGAGCAGTTGTAGCTTGATTTTTAATGTAGACTTTGCAAAAGGTTTAAATCAATCCGAGATGGCATTTAGACCCTTCAGGTATAATCAGGGAAAAAGAAGAGTCGTGTAGAAAGCACTACTAACTGCATATATCAACACAAGACCGATACGTCAAACCCTCCCTTCAATAACATCTCTGAGTGGTATCAGCCTACCACTACGGACACAGGGTTGGGGGCAGTCAAGTGTAAAGGATTTCACCTTTTGCAGGAAACAATCCTGAAAATCGATTTAAAGAAAACTGATAAACTAGCCTGATAAGTTGAATGATAAAACAACAGGGAGACAAAAAAGGACACGGAAATGTGGCTGTGTAGAAAAGCAGACTTGTGGCAAGCTTTTGTCACATTGAGGCAAAACAGGGGGTGGGGTGGGGGGGTATGTATGGTAAGTGAACAGCCTGCAGATTAAGCTAAAATGAAGAATGCATGCCTGGAGTGAAAAGGGGCTAAGGAAGTATTTAAAATGGGGAGATAAAGACTGATTTAATTTGACAGCCAGCCCAGCAAAGGAAGGTGCACTTCATGACTTAAAGAAGAAAGGAGAGGAAGGCAGGCCTAACTGTGAGGAAATGAAAAAATAAGTAAGGCAAAGGAAAGTCTTGTGGTAGAGGTAACAGAAAGTGAGAAGAAAGAACAGATTCTTAAGATGACCAGTACATATTTATGTGTGTAAGTGTATTTGTGTGGGGTGTATATGTATAACTACACATATATGTGTGTGTGTGTGTATATATATATATATATATATATATATATATATATATATATATATATATATATATATATATACATACACATACGTGTATGTGTCTGTAGGCATATAGTTGTGGACTTTTCTTATTTGTATTTCCTTAGAAAAGTGCATTTATAAGGGTGCTTTGTGTAGTTCAGATGTCTTCCCAGCTACTTGTTCTGAATCTGAGTGCTTCCTCATTTCAGCTGATAGCTAGAATAACAGTGGAACTAATTTTTATTGAGCTGTGAAGGTTTGTGTTTGCCTACAGTGCAACCTTGTTGATGTGTGCTTCAGAAGACGACCCATCTAAGAGAGATGTTCTTCATCTCACATTGCTGCAGTCCTTACACTTGGGTAGTCCGCTGTCCTCGGTCGGCCCGAATATCAAAGTATTAGGCTGACGTCGGTCAAGGCGCTTAACACTGACATCAGGACGTCAGGGTACAAATGCGCATGACCGACGTCATATCCTCAGTCTTTTTTGCCGCATGGTCCGATGCAGAAGCAGCGTTGCAAGTGCCGTTCGGCGTTCTGAAATTTTTCGAATTCGGAGTTTCAGACAGAGTCAAAGTTGGCTAAGTACCCGTTGGGAATATTTTAGTTTTTTCTTGCCTCAGTGGTTTACCGGATGTCAGAAAAAGTGAATAACTGTATTTCTTGTGGGAAGCAGATACCGCATAGAGATTATCATACTTTGTGTATTCCTTGTTTGGGGCCTGAACACGACGTTGTTGGGTGTCACTTTTGTGCTAGGTTTAATAAGCGCACTATTAAGCGAAGGTTAGATTGTGCCAGGTTGGTCTTCGGGAAGCGGTGCAATTACAATATGCCGTCGGATGCTCCGACGCCTGCTTCTTCGAAGAAGCGCAAGGACAAAGCAGCTAAACCCAGGCAAGAAGAGTTGTCCGTACCGGACGCCGGTTCTTTAGAGGCGTCAGTGGAACCGGTGGTTCCACCGGAGGCTTCTCTGGAGTCCCAGGGGGGAGACTTTGATATTGCAGGATGTGGCCTCCCAGGAGGCAGGTCAGGCTGAAGGGGCTTCTCAGGTTACTGTACTCCCCTCCCTTCCTAGGGTGGTTAGGCCCTCTCCTTCTGTTTCCAAGGCTTCTCCCAGAGGCAGGCCAGGTTTAGCTTCTGTTGGTGTCACTCCTAGTTCTTCAGGATCTGTGCCCAAGAAGCACATGCTCAAAATGGCAGAAGATTTAATTACTTTAATTAGAGGTTCTTTGCCCCCTCCTGATAAGAGGCCTAGGGTGGAACCAGAGTTGGGGAGTTTTGAGCAGGTTTCGGATGTTTCAGAGTCTTGGCTGAAGACTTGCAGGAGTATTCTCCTTATTCTGATTCTGATGTGGATGATTCTACTCCTTCTGCTTCTCCTCCAGAGGATTTTTCTTTTCAGAGACTCTTCATTCTATGAGGGAACATTTTAAGTGGGAAGGTCAGGACTTCTCTGATTCCAGGAAAAGGCTTAGGGAATTTTTGCTTTTACCCCAGCATAGGCCTTTGGCTATTCCTCCTGTTCTGGATGTTGTGGAAGATGTGTTTGCAGAGGCTTCACTTAATCCTGATTCTTTGCCTCCTGCTCCTGTTAAACCGGACAGGTATTACAGGGTGCCTGAAGCTCATAAATATCTGTATAAGAGTCCTAGGGCAGACCCAGAAACAGTTAGTCAGGGACCTAAGGGTGTCAAGGCCTCTGTGGTAAAAATCCGGTTCCTCCAGATAAAGAGGCCAGAGCTTTGGATAGATGGGGAAAGAAAGTCTATACTTCTTCCACCTTAGCTATGAGGGCTTTGAATTGCCAGTTTCACATGTTGAAATATCAAAACTATCTTCTTTGTCAATTGAAGTCTAAGGTAGATGCTCTGGCGGAAGGCATTGAGTGTAAAGAATTACAAGATTTGGTACATGTTTCTGAACAGGTGGGTAAGCATTCTTTACAATGTGGATTTGATGCTGTACAGGCCTCATCTAGGGTGGCTGCCACTGGGTCAGTTCTTCGTAGGCACGCCTGGCTGAGGGATCAGAACTTATCTGACCATGTTAAGACAAGGATTTTAGATGCTCCTTTACAGTCTGATGTATTGTTTGGTTCACCTGTGGAGGCAGTTTTAAAGAAAATGGAAGACAAGGCTAAGTCTATGCAGACTGTTTTGCAAGTTCAGCCTCCGAAGTTTAGTAGGAATTGGCCTGCTAAGGGGTGGACGTACCCTTCTTATGATTCACAGTCTAGGGGAAGATCTAGACGTGGTAGGGGTAGAGCTCAGGGCTCTTTCAGACCTAGAACAGGGAGTTCACCTGCACAGTCTTCGGGTGAGGGCAGGGGCCAGTCCTTTCGTAAACAGGCCCAATGACCTACCTTTTCAGCTGCCAGAGCCTTCTTGTCTGGCAGCACCTTTGGGAGGAAGGTTGGCACTTTTCAAAGAAAATTGGAATTTAATTACCCAGGACAGATGGGTATTGGATATTATACACCAAGGTTACAGGTTTTATTTCCATACCTTGCCTCCTTTCAAAGGCATGCCAGACGTTCCTCCTCAGCAAAGAATGGAGGCTCACAAACAAATTTCTCTGCTGCTGCAAATAGGGGCCATACAGCCGGTCCCTCTGCCAGAAGTGGGCCTAGGATTTTA
This sequence comes from Protopterus annectens, assembly GCF_019279795.1. Classification (NCBI taxonomy): domain Eukaryota; kingdom Metazoa; phylum Chordata; order Ceratodontiformes; family Protopteridae; genus Protopterus; species Protopterus annectens. Next base: position 416,271,098 of record NC_056742.1, read on the forward strand.
TTCTCGCCTGTTCCTAGTACCAAAGAAGGGGAACACGTGGAGACCAATTTTGGATTTATCTATCCTCAACACTTATCTGGACATTCCCAAGTTCAAAATGTTGACGTTACAACAGCTTTTACCTCTGCTGGGCAAAGATCACTGGATGGTGACTCTGGATCTCAAGGAAGCTTACCTTCTTGTTCCTATCAGGCTAAGTTGCAGGAAGTATCTGCGTTTTCGAGCTGGGACTTCTCATTATCAGTTCTCTGCATTGCCCTTTGGCTTATCTTCTGCCCAGAGTGTTCACAAAGGTTCTGGCTCCAGTGATAGCTTTCTTCAGGCTAAAAGGAATACAGATCTATCCTTATTTGGACGATTGCCTGATTCTGGCCAAAGGAAGGGACGAGCTTCTTCATCATTTGCAATACGTGATAGCAGTGCTAAGATGCCTGGGGTATTCTGTGAACGAAATAAAGTCCAGTCTAGTACCCTCTCAAGACATGTGCTTTCTGGGTGTGAGACTGAATACAGCATCCCAGATGGCCTTTTGACCCCGGACAAACAAAAGAATCTTTCCCTTTACTTCCATCAATTGTCTCATCAGTCCAGGCTGACTGCAAGGACAGTCCTTCAAGCCTTGGGGTTCATGGCATCTTGTATTCTGGTACTTCCCAATGCCAAACTGCATATGAGGAAGCTACAATGTTATCTCAAAAATGTATGGACACAGCACTGCCAAGATATGGACACTGTCATTCAGATAATACCTTGCATTCAAAAGGAATTTTTGTGGTGGGCTCAGGAATGTCACCTAAACAAGGGACTCTCTGTGACCCGGCCAGAGGCGAGTCAGATTCTAACGACAGATGCCTCAGACAAAGCTTGGGGAGCTCATCTAAATGGAAAGTGGATACAAGACACGTGGCCTGCCAGACTACAACATCTACATATCAACTTGAAGGAGATGTTAGCAGTCCAATTTGCTTTAATAGCTTTCAAGGATTTACTTCTTCCAGGGCAGGTGTTGGTTCTAACAGACAACACAACTGTCATGTGGTACATCAACAAGCAAGGGGGAACTCATTCTTATCCTCTATGCAGGCAAGCAATGATTTTGTGGGAGACTGCTCTCAATTTACAGCTCAATCTTCAGGCAAGGTTTCTGCCGGGAGCACAGAACTCCTTAGCAGATGTGTTGAGCAGACGAATTATGGATCCCCACGAGTGGAAATTGGATCCTCATGTATTTCAGGAATTGACAGTGTTATGGGGAACTCCAGACATAGATCTGTTCGCTTCTCCACTAAACTACCAGCTGCCAAAGTTTTGCACAAAAAGGTTTCATCCCACAGCTTGGAAAGTGGATGCTCTTTCTTTCAGTTGGAGCAATCTTCATGTGTATGCCTTTCCACCTCTGCCTCTCCTCCCAAAGGTACTCCTAAAGGTCAGACAGGACAAGCCAAAGATGATTCTAATAGCTCCAGATTGGCCTCGACAGCACTGGTACCCATTACTGAGAAGTCTGGTTCGGGAGCCTCCATGGCCTTTGCCTTCGTTTCCACACCTGCTGTCTCAAGAGAACAGTCATTTACTCAATGTCAAACTTCACTCTCTTCACCTAACAGCCTGGCATATTCTGTTTTAAACCCTGGAGGGCCTCAGCTTCCGCAGCAAGTTTTGAATGTTATTTTGGAGGCCAGAAGGCCTAGTACAAGGAAAGTCTACGCAGATAAATGGAAGAGATTTTTATTTTGGAGTGCAGCAAAGGAATTTGATGTTGCTAAGCCTAATTTAAGTGTGGCTCTTCAATATCTTGCTGAGTTACTGGACAAAGGATTGTCCTTCTCTTCTATTAAGATTCATGCTGCAGCAATTTCTGCTCACTATGACTGTGATCCACCATTGTTTTCTCATCCTTTGTTTAAGCAATTCCTTAGAGGGGCAAAGAATATAAGACCCCCACGAGAGCTCCTACTCCTGCTTGGGATCTCAATTTTGTGTTGGAGAAACTCACTCTACAACCTTTTGAGCCTGCAGCTACTGCCGAGTTGAAATATTTATCATGGAAGACTGCTTTTTTGTTGGCCATTACCTCTGCGAGAAGGGTTTCTGAATTGCAGGCCCTTATGGCAGTTGAGCCTTTCTTAATTTTTTATAAGGACAGGGTATCTTTACGTACTAATCCTTCCTTTATGCCTAAGGTGGTTTCTAGTGTGGCTTTAAACCAAACTATTCATTTGCCTACTTTTTATGCAAACCCCCAAAATAAAGGGGAAAAGATTTTGCATACCTTGGATATACATAGGCAGTTAAGATATTATTTGAGCAGAACTAAAGGGTTCAGGCAGTCTCAGCAGTTGTTTGTTTCTTTTGCTTTGGGTTCTCAGGGCAAGCCTGTGTCAAAACAAACTATTTCTAAGTGGATTGGGTTGTGTATTGCTTTCTGTTATTCCCATCATGGTAAGGAGGTTCCAGCTGGGATTAGGCCTCATTCCACTAGAGCTACTGCCACTTCTACAGCCTTTTTAAGGGGGGTGGCAACTAAAGATATTTTGGAGGCAGCTACTTGGAGTTCAGTGCATACTTTCTCTAAGCATTACCACCTTCCTCTTTACTCTAAATCTAGGGCTGGGTTTGCCACTGCTATTTTACAGGGCATTTTGGCAGCTCCTACTACTTTATAGTTTTGCCATCCTCCCTTACCTCTGCTTTGGGATTCTACCCAAGTGTAAGGACTGCAGCAATGTGAGATGAAGAACATAGTACAGTTTTGTACCTACCATAAATGTAGATGTTCGAAGATCCACATTGCTGCAGTCCAATTTACCCTCCCTCCTTCCCCTCTGTTGTTAGAGGCGGTTGTGTGGTTTGGGTTGTAAATACTGTACATATTGTATATATTGTTTATATGATTAGTGCAAGGGTGGTTAGTTGTTTTTGCTGTCTTTTGGTTTTGACCTTTCTGTTTAGGGTCTTCTGACATCTGGGGCAAGAAAAGACTGAGGATATGACGTCGGTCATGCGCATTTGTACCCTGACGTCCTGATGTCAGTCTTAAGCGCCTTGACCGACGTCAGCCTAATACTTTGATATTCGGGCCGACCGAGGACAGCGGACTACCCAAGTGTAAGGACTGCAGCAATGTGGATCTTCGAACATCTACATTTATGGTAGGTACAAAACTGTACTTTTTGTGTATAAGTGACACCTGCTGGTAGAGATCAGGATGTTTCTTCTACAGATAAGAAGGTCCCATAGCATCAGACAATGGGTTTAGTCCACAGTAGTGTTTAAAGCGGGCTCGGTCACCTCTGTCAACCATTTCCTGTGTGTACCATAGCTTTGTGGCAGTAATATATGCTTCTGCAGTATACCAGTAATGTACCTTTTATAACAAGCTGTCGGAAAAACTAAGTCAGACATGCGCCCGGCACACACCTCCTACATTAATTGGTAGAACCAGGGTTTGCAGGTATATCACAGATTATGCAGTACAGATCTAACTTGGCCTGACCATGCATACTCATTATGCTAAGTTTACATTATGCTGAAAATGGCTCATATTTTATCTGAAGCACTGCTTTGTTGCCTTGCTTGAATGACTTGATGAATTAATAAGCCTGTTTATACTTTTTGTGGCTTGGTTTTGCTCAGAATGTGTTACCCAACTTTCTTTTAAGCATTATGCATTTGCTTCGTTATTTATGAGGTTATCTGGAGCATTTCATCATCATTATAGAACTTGCAGTACATTTGGGAGAAGGGTTATTTTCTGCATTAAATTGGTGATTAATGGCATGCTAGGTTTGCTTTTAACAGTACTCCATAATGTAAAGGGGTTTCGAACCACTGTGGGGGGGGGTGTAGAATAAAGAGTGCCACTTTATTGTTAAAACATTTAGGAGAACAAGAATTATTTTGTTCTTCCTTTGTTTTTGAAATGCTGCCGCTTTCAGTTTAAGGAAACTGCATTCAGGAGGCTCATCCTTTGCCTTTGCAGAGCAAACTTTTAATTAAAGTCCATCTTTGTCCTTTGTTCTCATGTATTTATTGATGCACGTGAATTTCTGTCATGTACTCCGACTGCCTTTATTCTTCATAACTCTTGTAGTCTGTCTTTGTATCTTTAGATATCATTTCTGCACACCATTTGTCCCGCTGTGGTCTTCACTTCCTCATGTCTGTCTCTGTACATTATCCGTTTTTCTATGGAGAGAGAGAGAGAGAGACCTGTGTGTGTGTGTGTGTGTGTGTGTGTGTGTGTGTGTGTGTGTGCATACATTTTTCCCGCACTGGTTTGAAACTAGTGGTACTTGGAAGTGCCTGCTCTGTATTTATAGCTTAAAGTGTATAGTTTATATTTTATAGGTAAATTGAACCATTTATGGTATGAGGTTTCCCCATTGTACAAGGATCTCGGTACAAACAGCTCAACTTTTCAAAAATGTCAGCCCATATGAAATTCAACATTTTGAGAACTCTGTCATCTGAAGGTGAACCCTTCTTTTTTGACTTGTCAAGGCTGTGATTTGAGGCGGCACTCTGCATTTTGCCATAGCATATTTAACATGTTGCAGCTGCGAGTTGTAGCAGTGCATTGTTTCAAGGGCAGGTGCTTCACAGGCATACTTTATGACGGTAATTTATCTTTTTGTTGTTTCTTTGAGATTGCACCATCATGTTACTTATGGTCACCATCATGAATGATCCATTTATTTGATATACTGCACCCAGGTGTAAGGGTTTGCAAATGTAAATCTAACTTGGCTACATAGTTCATTTGAAACATCTACAGAATGTATTGTAGGGCTCTTCAGTGAGAATTTCCTGTAGCAGACTTTGAGAGTATGATTTCAGTTTGATATTAACCAGATATACAGGTTTATTTTGTGGACTCTTGACTAGCTCGAATAATGAATCAATTATTGCATTATAATGTCAGAGTTTGTACATGTAGATATTGTCACATTACTGAGATTAGTTTGCAGTTTTAACACAAGTGGTTCTTAGTACTGTACTCTGTAGTTTACTTCTGCATCCTTTGGCTGTTTCTGTTTGTATGTAGTGCATTAAATATTTACGTGTTAGATATTTTCATGGCTTTTACCGATTCTAATTTTTTTTATCTTAATTTTTCATATGCTGCTTAGAAATCTGCTATGCTTTGAAATTGCTAGTAAATACTCCAATGCAAGTCATAGATTTCTGTTTTAAGTGTAAGCTTAATACTATGTTTCTCTGTCCATTATATTTGTTTTTAGATTGCCTTACTGTAGCTTGTCATTGCATTTTAATAGTTCTAGTTTCTTTAGCTTTATTTGTCACTTTTTCTATTGTGCTGTGATAAACTCAATTAAAAAAAATCGATAATAGCAAATTATTGATTGGTACTGGTGATGTCGCTCCCATGTTTTTTGTCCTTCCAGCCTTCATTGTTACATCGTTTCCAAAACGTTTGGCAATCTTAACACAATTATAACATGTCCTTTCCCTCTGTTAATGTCATTGTTTTCACCCTAGTAATATTTTTGCTTTGCATCCAGAGTTAAACCTAATCAAGGGAGTCCTGTATATTGTACTCAGTACTGTTTTCCACTCGCACAGAGATGTTGGTTTGGGTCCTGAGTTACAAAATTCCTTTTCTACAGTGGAAACTCTGTGATCCATTCCTTACTTTACAGCTGGGAAGGAAGTATTAATTCCCTGTGGTGTCGATAGACATGCCGCCGATATTGGCAGTCCACTCCATCCTTCTGGACTGAATCCCTCCAGCGGTCATGATACTAATCAAACAGGCTGTCTATGTTTCAGGCGGGGCCTTCATTTTTCTGTGCCACAGGGCCAAATCCACCTTGATTTTGATTGCATTTTTTTTTTCAGAGGGGCCTGTATTTTTTTGTAGCCAGTGTTTTGACACGAATCCCATAGACTTTTAACGATGTAAGGCTCTGTATGCGACTGTTATGTGCTTGTACGATCGTTACTTTTTATGCGTAATGTATCATAGCAGAAAGAAATTATTAGCCAGATTCCCATCTCCAACCCAGGAGGTGTCAGCACCTTGTTATCAAATTAAATAGTTCATAAAGTCTGGGACGTTTCTGTCAGCTTCAGCATGTTTACTCAGTTTCTTTGTTAATATTGGCAGTCTTGGCCCAAAGATCCCTTCTGTTTATTGTATGCTAGTTGGAATTGGTACATGTTCTGGTGAGGTGCGACTCTACCGGTATGAGCATGGTACAGCGATTTTTACATAGTGTTCAGTGCACGAGGACACTCGTGCACATTTTCACTGCTGTTTAGCCTTCTTTGTTTACACTTATTTTCCTTTCTTGACTGGGTTTATCATTCTAACACTTCTAGACAAAGAAAAATGACCATCAGAATTAATTGTGCAGCTAGTCACTGTTTCTACATGTGTTCAGTGCTGTGACTTGTATTTTATTTCTAGTCCTCATTATCTCTACAGTTCAGCTAAAATATCTCTATTTTTTAAATGTAGCATGTGCAGAATCACTGTATAAAGTTACAAGCCATTTATTTTCAGTTAACAAAATCATTTTTTTATGCTTAGCAGTTCTGTGGATGCACACTAATGTGCAGGTCTGAGGAATATTATCAAAGTCCTCAGGCACAATTAAGCAGCTAGGAGTTGAAGAATGTCATTTTTATGACTAAATGACCTTGGAAAGTTCATAAAATTCCTTTTGATTTAAGTAGTGGAAAGGGTGGATATAATAAAGAGGAGTCTGTTGCTGCAGGAACAAAGTAATAGAAACTTAATATCATGGTGCGGTGGTATTCTTAATGTTGTTTGAAGATACCAGATGACCAGCGCAAACATACCAGCAACAGTAATAAGAGGCTTGAACAGGTGCTGTGCAGTGTGTTTTGCAAGGCCTGAAGTTGCACAATGTAATTAAACCACCAGTTGTGCAAAGCATCCATTGCAGATGTTGCGACTAAAGTCAAACTTCTACAAAGGGCACCTAGTGGTCTGTAACAGGGCTGTGTATATGAAAGTCAGGTTTCACAGTTTCTTTAAAATGCAATGCTGAAACAGGAAAATCTTTTCATATTAAAGCTTACTGTTTAAAATGAAAATGTCAGGATGTGTTTGAGAAGAGGTAATTGTGTACTGGTTAAATAAAAAGAATCCCAGCCTTTTCTGCCTTGATGAATACTTCTCTACATAATAGGCTTTTTCTACCAACCGAGCTGCTTGCACACTTTTTTCTAGTAAAGCTTTAATAAGTAGCTCTGCGTGATTAGCATGTCGTGTACATCACTTTTAGACTTGCTCTGAAATAGTCCTTTGTAGTACTAATACAAATATATAGTTGTGACGCTAAGTCCTCACGTGAGGTGTTTGTAATTCTGCTATGTAAAACAGTTGTAGAAGAAAATGCAGCTTGTCATCTTTAGTGTTCAACTTTTTGCTTGCCTTTGTCACACTGCCTGGGCTATTCATCCTGGATTTTTGAAGAAGGTTGGCAATGCCTTCCACAGCACCTTATTGCACTGTGTATCTGTAACCAAATTGTGTGTCAGCTCTTGATGATTTTAGAATGTAGAATAGGTTGGCTCCATCCCCTGGGGACTCCCCAGTTGTGATGATGGTGCATGTTTCCATGGAGGATGTCAGGATAAAGTTAAAGCCAGAAGGGCACAACCAGTCGTAACTTTATTCAGATGGAAAAAGTGTTTTTCCATACCCTTACTTATGTCTGCCATTTTCATGGTTGTACTGCTTTGGAGAAAATAAAATGTGAATCATTGCTGGTGCTGCATCATGATACAGTTTGTGTGTGTGTGTGTGTGTGTGTGTGTGTGTGTGTGTGTGTGTGTGTGTGTGTGTGTGTGTGTGTTGTTAGGAGTGACGCTATGCCTTCATAACAGCAGTGCACTTTTTGGGCATTTCCACTCCTACAGCTCTTCACCTTCCATCACCAAAATGTGGAATGCAATGTATCATAATTTGAAACAAATTGACAAAATGTGGAGCATTTACAGCTTACTAACAACTTCAAGAAGGAGTTGCACTGGATGGTTAAAATGTCTTTTTTCGTATACGCATTCTTTTGATAAATTAATATGATTGAGTATTGCTTACTATCAGTTAAAGCTATTCTTAACACTGACAGTGTGACACACCTATTCATTGTTTAGCTGTGAGGTGCAAGGACTTTCTAAAACTCAAGATGAGGAATGTTCCCTATGATGAGGTACACCTCAGAGGTGTAAGCATTGTAGCTGGCGTAGCATGGCTGAAGTGAACCTGATGATAAAGGAAGAGTGATGAATCATTGCTGTTAGCAGGCATGGTGACCTTTGTGATCTTCAGTTAATTTCCTCATGTCCACACACACAGCACAATTTGAAATGTTTATGCAGTTAGATCAGAAACTGTATCTAAAGAAGTTTTAATGAGGGCCACACTTGTATGTCTGTAGGTTATTTGGTGCTGTATGTCCAAGGATCATTTGGTGCAAGTGCTGTTTGAGCAAGTGTATTTAGGGAAAGGTTTGTGCATTGCTATTTTGTTGTATATTGTTATAATATTGCCATAAATGCCTATCTTTATAATGTAAGGTGGTTGGTACTACATTATATGTGAGAATCTTAAAGGCCCAAACCCTTTTTTGGGGATTTTTCAACAGAAATTTAAAAGTTATGTACCATAACTAGGCATCTGTGTTGTCCGCTCTCATTCTTCTGCAACCCATGGGTTATGTTCCAATCCTCAGATCAGACTCTGCCACCTACTCCAGACTTCGGATCCAGCTCTTGAGCCCATTCCTCTATCCATAATGCACCATTTCATCCCCATTACCTCAGATCCAGTTTGTCACCATAGAGCTCTATAGCTAAAAAAAGAGAGGTATTGCTGACAGAGAAGAAAAGAGCTCAAACCTGGAACTGTAGATTCCAAATACAATCCTATAGGTCTCTCCAGAAAAGATGGAGGGGAGCGAAATTGAGGAAGAATGAAAATGGACAACACAGACACCTAGTTATGGTGAGTACATAACTCTAAAATCTGATTATGTCCTTTTCATTCTTTCTAGACCCATGGTACAGAGTCCCCAGCTACAGTGATCTTGGGTGGCCCTCCTGGAAGGATATTCCGGAGTACTGTCAAACTGAAGGCGGCTCTGCTTCTACAAATCATGTCCAATTTGTAATGAGTAATAAAGGTGTGAGCAGTGGATTATGTGGCTGCAACACGTATATCATCCATGGATGTTTTTGATCAAAAAGCAGATAAAGCAGCCATGGATGTGGTTGAATGAGGTCTGGGTAAAGTCATGTCTTGTTGAGAGTAGATCCAAGAAATACAGTCTATAATCCATTTAGTTAGAGTAACTTTAGAGACTGGGTAACCCAGCCTTTCCATTGAAAGAGACAACAGAGCTGGTCTGATTTTCTAATTTGTTCAGACCTGTGAAGATAAAAACATAATTGTTTGTGTACATCAAGGTGACAAAGTATATACTCTCCTTTATTTGAAAATTTTGGAAAGAAGACTGGTAAATGAATGGGACTGATTGTTATTTTCAGAAACCACTTTGGGTAAAAAAGGGGTTTGTCTGTAAAGTAACCCTATCTTTATGAAAAATGATGTAAGGGGTTTTTGAAGAAAGAGCCTGGAGTTCAGATATCCTCTTTGCAGAAGTAAAAGCTACTAATAAGACCGTTTCCATGAAAGGAATTTTAAATCCGTTTTAGCTGAAGGTTCAAAAGGTTTCCGAGTTAGACCTTGTAGCACAGCTGTTAGATCCCAAGGAGATGAGGGATCTTTTTATTAGAGATCTTAGAAGAAAAATACCTTTCAGAATAGCCTTGCATAATTTGGACGAAGCCAATGAATAATTTCTGCTCTCTGTGTGAAAATTAGAAATTGCTGCCAGTTGAAGTTTAATGGTAGAGGAACTTGTCCTTCTTTAAAAAGAGCTGCTAAAAATTGAAGAATTGCAGAAATTGGAGCAGACAAAGGGTCAAGCTCATTATTCAGAGATCAAAGGGAGAATCTTTTCCACTTGCTCTTGTATACTTCTTTGGTAGATTTTTTTTTGAGAAGCCAAAATAGTGGTACATACAGGGGAAGAGATCCTGGGCTGTCTAACCATTACTTGAAGTGGAGAAACCATGCATTGAGTTTGAGGGCCTGTATATTGGATGTTGGATATATGATGGATAAGAGAGGAGATCCAGAGTTGGCTTCAGTATCCATGGAGGATAATGGAGGTGAGACCATAGGAAGGGGAACTGTACTTGCTGAGGCCAAAAAGGGGCAATGAAGATTGCTGAGCTCTTCAGCCAACTTGCTTTCTGAAGAAATTTGGGAATCGAAGGAAGAGGGGGATAAACATAGAGGAGACCCGAGGGCCAAGCATGAACTAGAGCATCCCTCGGTGACTCCTGCTGGGGGGGGGGGGTAAGAGCAAAGTATCTACTGCAGTTGTACTGGGGAGTTGCAAAGAAGTTGCAGCAAGGTTGGCCCCAAGTACAGGAGATCATTTCCACCACAAATTGATTGAGAGGCTATTTGTGAAGCATCAAGATGGACCTGCATAGTTTGTCCACTAGTACATTGGTTTCTCCAGAATGTGCATTGCTATTAGAAGCAGTCTGAGATCGCCCATTCCCACATTCTCATGGTCTCCCTGCAGTGGAGATAAGATCAAGTTCCTCCTTGTTTGTTAATGCACCAGACATGTCTGAAATTCAATAGTCCCCAGAGGGAGAGTATCTTGAAATGTCTGCATCACAAGTAGGACTACTCTCATCTCTAGAACATTGAAATGCAGATTGGTCTCTTGGACAGGACCACATGCCTTAGACCGTTCTTCCCAAGAAGTGCCCCCCTTACCCTAGTTGAAAAGCATCTGTGGTTACTGTGGCCATTGTGGGTGGTATAACAAAGGGTCGGCCTAGGTAAATATCATCAGATTGGATCCATCAGTGGATGTGTTTGCAAATTGGAGTAAGCTTGACTAGAAAGGATAGGGTTTGATGCATAATGGACCATTGAACAGCTAGAGTCCAATGGAGAACGCGCATAAAGAAATGTGTCAAAGGGAGTAATACAATGGCTGCTACCATGGAACCTAGTGCTTGAAGCACTGATCTTGCTGAAGGAGATGAAAGAGAATATGATGAACCTCTGATAGTGGAAATGCAATAAGGAGGTAGTGATGCTACCTGTGTTATCATCTCCAGAAGTGTCATATACAAAAATAAACTGGAGACTATGGAATTTTTGTGGCAATTAGGTTAAATGCCACTGCATGTCCTGGAATTAATGATTGTTGCTCCCTTAATCCCGATTGTAAAATATAAAGCTACAGTTTTGCAATAATGTTTAGGGTATGTTTTTAAGTTAAACTATTGAGTTTAGATGTGATGATGTCATGAAGTGCAATTAGGTTTTAATTAGTGGGTGAAGTTTATAATGTATTTAAGTGAATAGAAATCACTGTTACTTTGTTCTGATGAAGTCCTGAATTTTCAGGATGAAAGCGCTTGACTGGATTTTACCTTTTTGGCTGTGTATGATTTTATCGTCTTTTTCTTCTGACGTTTATTAAGTGGAGTATATTTCTAAAGGCTGGGCTTGGCAATTCATTACAAGGTTTTTGTTTTAGTTGGTGTGTAACCTCGTAGGCACACTGTCGTTTTTATTAATTTATATCCAAAAGTGTACCAGTGAACTCCAGGCTCTGGACTGGTTTTAAGTTTGATTTGACATAGCTTATTGTTTACCCAATGATTTGCAAATCTGAAGCAAATAGTTCCTGGCATGCAGAAGGAGATGCTTGGAGGAGGCGGTGAGGAGACAGCCATCTTGGTATGGAAACACTCAGAATCCTTTTAGTCTCAAGGAGCTGCCAAAACTGCTGTACATTTGGTAAACACCCTGGGGGTTGTGGTGAGTCCAAAGAGCTGGGCTCTGAATTGGTAATGACGGCCTCAAAGCCAAAAGCGTAAATGTCTTCGGCAGTGTCTATTTTGATAATATGCGTCCTGAAGATCTATCAAGCACTTCCAATCGTCCTTTTGCATAAAGGGTAGGATGGACTGTACTGTGACCATTCGGAACTTTGATTTTTTCACCTACTGATTCAGATTGCTTAGATTCAAAATGGGTCTGAGGTCTCTGTTTTCTTGGGCACTAAATAAGTATGAATATGTTCCAAATCCTATTTGGTCTGATGGGACCCTTTGGATGACTTTTTTTCCAACAGCTTTTGGATTTATTGTGCTGCTGCTTTCCTTTTACTGGGTGGTATGTCAGGAAGCGAGTAGAAAAAAGTGGTGTGCAGTAACCTCTGGAAATTATTCTTGGTACCCATGAATCTTGTGTTATATTTGTCCAGGCATCTGGCTGCAAGGACAGTCATGCCCAGACTGCCTCCAAAGTTGGACAGTCTGGCAGCACTTAAGCACTGAAACGGCCTGTCTGGAAAAGAATTCCTGAAACCCCGATTTTGTGGGCCTCCTCTGCCTGTAGGGCGACATCTTTCATTAAAATTTCCTTAAGTACCTCTGGAGGAATTATCACCACCTGGGTTTTGAAAGGTCCCTGAGATTTTCAGAACAGCATCTTCTTACCTCCTTTCTGATTCCTGGAGAAGGTTCGTTGAGTGGTAGAAAACTTGATTCCCACTGCAGACTTGAGTCTTTCCATCTTATTCTTTGTGGGTAAACATCTCTTTTACTGATGGCCCAAATAAGGAAGTGCCATCGAATGGGGCATTGATAAAGGACATCTTAAAAGACTCCGCAAAGTCGGATAGCCACATCCAGGCTTGTCTCCTTATGGTAATGTTTGAACCAGCTGCTTGTGAGGTACCTTCGACTGTGTGAGAGATCAATTTCATCAAAGCAGTTGAGATATGTTTGAGTGACCAGTTTCAAGGACATTCTTTTGAAATGGACTCTGAGTATTGGATAGCTCTTTGGTCAAATCTCTCTGAAGTCTAGTAAAGTGCAACATGTAGTTTAGTGATCCTCCGGGCAAAGCTTGCCGAGGCAAAGACTGTCTTTCCGAATCTGTCCAATGCTCTAGACTCCCTGTTTGGTGGAGGGACAGCAGAGCTCTGTTCTGCTAACTCTTTCTTGGTGGCTGCCACCACCACCACCATAACTAGCATCAACCGGGACTCCTTTGCTCCAGTGTAGTCTGTCATTTGGAGGGGCTAAAAAGTTATCGTGTCTCTTTGGTATGGGTTTGATGGCATTCAGCTCCCTCCAAGCCCAGTGGGAAACTAGGTCAATGAGTTCATCTGTTGGGAGGTAACCCAAGATGTAGATGTGCCAGAACCAAAAGTGTTCAAAAATACCGGATTTTCAGATGACCAGCTACTTTTTTGCCTTAGGATCTCGAAAATGTCTCCAAAGGAGATGTCATCTGGGAGACCCTTGTCCTTCATCAAAATCTGTGTTCTCCATGAGAGACTGCATTGGGAGTCTATGTTCCTCCTTTTGCATGTTCTCTTGTACTTCCTTTGTGGAAATGTTCAGGGGAGGTGTCAGAAGAGAGGTGAAGTTCCTCTGTCAGAACTGGTTGGATGCTTGTTGAAACTGGCTGCCCTTGTGGAGTAGGTCTGATTGACTCAGAGCTTGAAACCAGTGAGAGAAATGAGGTAGAATCCAGGAAATGAGAAGGCAGGTATCTTGAGAGAAAAAAAGTCCTTTCCACCACCTTAAAAACTGATGGACCTGGAGAAGCTTCAACCCGCCCTCTCAGAAATGAAACTCCTGACAAAGGTAGGTGTTGGCCACTCTCTGATCCATGCCTCGAGGATGGGCCTGGATCCAATCTGTCCACAGCCAAGGCTCCAAGGGGAAGGGACAGATCTGACAAAATCAGAGCAGAACCAGACTCTCAGATCTGACACCTACACTTAGGCTCCAGAACCCATTCTGATCCGAGGGAATTGGAGCAGAACTAGTCAGGGATGTAGTCAAATACACTTTCCTTGGTTCTAGCACCATATCTCTCAGGGATTTCGGATCCTGGGACTCTGAAACCATTGGATGGGTCAGAAAAGGAGATAAAATGTTCTTAGATTTCGTAAAAAGACTTGTGGAGAGGATTGAGCTGGTAAGATCCCCTTCTGGATCTGAGCTCTGAGAAAGGTTCACATCATCCTATCCACATTTGCTTCTGACAAACTTCTGGAGGATCTAGAGGAAGTTGGTGATGGTGGCCTAGATTGTTTCTTTGGAGTCTGAAACAATGGAGAAGGCAGAGTGGGTGATATGGGTTTTATAACAAATTCTGGAGTAAGACTTCTGTGAGAAGTAGCTGACTTCAGATCACGGGACCTAGGATCCAAGGGTGTAGTGGAAGGAGATATTGATGTAATGATAGGAGCCTTAGCCTTTGGATCTGTGGATCTGGTCTTCGAATTTGATAATGTCTGATCCAGACTTTTCCTTTGTCTTAGTTGGTGGCTCCAGGGAAGATCTTGTGGACGTCAGTGCGAGTGTTTTTATGCTCCAGCAAAGCTGAGTTCAATTTGGCAGGGGTTTGAGCCGTAAAAGACGATGCAGCTGGAAGAAAGCCCATCAAAATTAATTTGTTTTGCCTATCTGCCAAGGCCCTTGGATTGAAGGTAGAGCATATTGAACATGAAGTGTCCTAAGTGCCCGGCTCCAAGGCAGTACACGCACTCCTTGTGGGCATCTGAATTAGGGATTTTATGCCCATAAGAAGTGCATTTCTTAAATTTAGTCAGTTTATCCAACATGGTTAATAAAAAAGAGGGGAGAATAGTAAAAACCAAAAGGTTTTTTATTTAAATAAGCGAAGGCAAGAAAATAACTTGAACTACCAGCAGTGGTGGATCACAGAGATACCCTGTTAGGAAAAAGTGTAAGCCGATAGAAAATAAATGAGTGATGGTACAAAAGATTTACAATTCAGCAGAATAATAGAAAAGAAATATTATCAAACAATTAGTTAAAACTCCTAGCAACCTGCGAAAATAACTAAGAGGAGGTAGCTAAAGTTTTAGACTAGTTTAAAAGTTAAAGATGGATAAATTAACTCACAAAACCATATTATTACAACTTGAGAGAAGAACCTACATCTATTCATGATGGCGGCAAACAAGATCTGTGGTAATGGGGATGGAGTAGTGCATTATGGGCAGAGGGAGGAGCTCGAGTTGGATCTGAATGGGTTAAGATAGAATGAAAAGGACAACATCAAATCCCTTCGTTTTGTCAGTAGATACAGTCAAACAAAAGTTGATGCTGAGCCTAAAGATCAGCATTTAGTCTTTTGTTTTGCAGAAATGTTTAAAGCAGTGGTGCACAACGTCTGGCCCTGTGGGAGAGTAACCAAAAATTTTTAAAAAAGTGAAAAAAATGCTATGCCTTACTCCAGTCACGCAAACTTTCCAGCACGTGCTTACTTACCTAATTGACTGCAGTTGTGCACACCTCTAATTTTAGCTGCGGAAGTAACTATTCTTTGTTTTTAACTTGTAGTCTGTAAACAGTTAGTAACTTTCTGCAAGAGTTTGTAATAAGTCATGGCTGCAAGCCATAAAAAAGTTAAACGCAAAGTTGATGTAGAAAACGGGCAATTTCATGACTGCTGTCTTAAGTAAAAATGCCAGTCACCTGTACCTATTGTTAACTCGTAATGACTTCCTATGTTTTGAGGTGGCCCGCAGATGCATTAAAAATTTGTGTAGTGGCCCTCCCCACAAAAAGGTTGTGCACTACTGGTTTAAAGGGTTTAGACAGCTGTGGTGAGAAACTGAAAAAACATATTTGTTTATGAACATCTCCTGGGTCATGGCTGAAAATGATATACTGGTGCAGGTTCTGCACAGTGCTAGTAACTCTTATCATTTGTTAGTGGTTTTACTTTATCTTTTTCTTTCTGCTTTTTCCTGGTTAGGGGTCGCCACAGCGGATCACCTGTCCACTCATGATTGGCCCAGCGCCCGACCTTCCACAGAAGGCACACACGCACATACACTTAGGGTCAATTTAGTGTGTGTAATCCACCTAAAGCATGTCTTTGAGATATGGGAGGAAACCAGAGCGCATGGAGGAAACCCACGCGACCACAGGGAGGACATGCAGACTCCGCACAGAAGGCACCCCAGCCGAGGATCGAACCAGAGAGCCTCTTGCTGTGAGGCAGCAACGCTAACCGCTGCACAACCGCGGTCGCCCTAGTGGTTTTACTTTATAATTTGTTTCAACTCTAAGTAGCATGATGGAAGCTCCCATAGTGATGTGATTTCATTTTCCAGCTAAGATTTCTTGCTACAGTGCATGTCAGTTAGTATTTCCTGTGCCTTTATTCTCTGTCATGTCCCCAAACACTTAGAATGCCAGTACCCCACTT